>NC_056746.1:36280388-36505388 GCF_019279795.1 Protopterus annectens | reverse complement strand
CCAAAAAAGTTTTATAGAGGACTGGGAAACGAGGTAAAAGGAATTGAAAGACCGCCAAAAAAAAGAGGAAACGTGTACATTTTGGAGAAGTATTTATGAAGATCCTGTGGAACATAACAAAGATGCTAAATGGACAGAAGAACTAAAAGAAAGGATATGAAATGGGATGAAGTAACAGCCAGAGAGATTGAAACAAAGTTAAGAAAAGCCTCTAATTGGAAAACCCCAGACCCAGATGCAGTACCTAACTTTTGGTTAAAAGTATTAACATCTTTGCATGAAGATTTAGCCATGAGTAAGAACTATTTATATGCGCACCCCAAACAGACATCAACTTGGCTAACAACAGGCAAAACAATGCTCCTACATAAGAGTGAACCTGCAAGCTACCCTAAAAATTATAGACCAATAACTTGCCTTCCAGTGACATATAAACTATACATGGGAATTGATGCTGACAGAGTCTATAGTCATTTAGAATAATACTCAATTATGGCAGTAGAACAAAAGGGCACTAAAAGAAAGTCATATGAAACAAAGGCTCATTTGTTGTTAAATAAAGTCATACTGGAGAACTATAAAAAGGGGAAGAATTTAAGTATGCATGGACTGACTATAAAAAAGCATTTGATAGTATCCCACATTCATGCATAAAAGAGTGCTTAAAAATCTATACGATACACCCTACACTGATCGACTACATTACATTCTCTAGAGCCTCCTTGTTCCTTTATCTGTTTAAACATTTCTGCAGTTTTTTCTACCTAAGTAGTGTTGGTAGTGTAGCATTGTCCATACTCAGGCTTGTGTTTTGGGCCTAGTTGTTTGTTAGTAGAGGCTGTGTTTCTGAGCACATGTCCCAGGTCATCATAGTTTAGCCAAGGCCAGTATAGCATTTCAGTGAGAGTGAATTGTTTGTGGTCATTGGCTGACTGGGATTGCCTGGACCACGCCTAAGAATAAGCACCTCATTGGTTCTTTCAAGCTTTGTTTTAAAGTTGTTTCAGATTTCAACTATGTTACTTGTGACTGTTTCTGCCATTTCACACTGAGCTAATCGGAGGAAGGGCTCTGAGCTAACGAATCTGAGTTATATAACATTACGTATCCTGTTTTTTGCTTATTTCTGAGTTATATATAGCACTTTTATTTTACTCACTGTGGGTGAGGTATTAAGTAGAATTTTCTACAATTGTTAAGCATCAGGTTGGGTTTGTTTGTTCTGATTTTTGGTGGCTTTGCAGATGTTCATCGTGTTTCACTGTTGCAGTCATTGCACTTAGGTTATCCTGCTGGCAGGCTACCCGCAGTCGGCCTGAATTCCAAAGTCCTGGTCCGGCGTCGGTTGCTGTCGCCTCTTCCTTGACGTCAGTGCACCAGGGGTATAAAAGATGCAGCCGACTCCATTTTCTTCAGTCTTTCTTGCCGCGTGGTGCCCGAAGCAAAAGCAGTTCGCAAGTGCCGGTCAGCCGACGCCTGAGATTTTCGAAATTGAATTTCAGATCCGAAGTCTTCAATAAAACTAAGTACCCCATTGGGGAAACTTTTTTCTTGCTCCAGACCGTTGTCAGAAAAAGTTAACAATTGTATTTCTTGTGGGAAGCAAATACCTCATAAGGATTTTCACTCTTACTGTATTCCTTGCCTAGGCCCTGACCACAACGTTGCTAGTTGTCAGTTTTGTGCTAGATTTAACCAACGCACTATTAAGCGTCGGTACGATTTTGCTTTTCATTACTTTGGCAGAAGGTTTAATTATATAATGCCGTCACAACAACCGACGACCGGAATTCATAAAAAACGCAAGGATGAAGACAAGGACAAGCATCCGAGGTCCAAAACCGACGACAAAGCCTCTCTAGGCCAGTCGCCTGTGCTCAGTGAGGCACTTTCGCAGCCCCTGACTCCCGCTACCTCAAAGCCACAGGCCGCCTCTGACTCCCACGTGGAGACAACTAGGCCTCTGGATACTCAAGGTATTGGCCCTTTGGAAATTAATCCCTCAGATGGGTTTGGAGCCACTGAGCAGGCATCGGCTTCTGAGGGTGTCTTCAGACCTACACAACTTTATATAAAGTCTACTTCAGGATCAAAGACAAAGTCTAAAACAGCTTTAAAGGCAAGGAAACAAGTACAGCATTCTCCAGGACAGACTTCCATGCCTAAGAAACAGATGCTCAAAATGGCCGAAGACCTAATTACTTTGATCAGGGGTTCCCATTCAGAACAGGGATGTTCTAATCCTCCCTATGAGGATTCTGATGCTGAAGACTCCATTCCTTCAGCTTCTCCTCCTGAGGACTACTCATCTGGGGAAACCCTGCATACCATGAGGGAGCATTTCCGCTGGGAGAGCCAAGATTATTCCGATTCTAAGAAAAGTCTCAGAGACTTTCTTTTACTACCTCAGCACAGACCTCTTGCAATTCCCCCTGTTCTAGACATAGTAGATGATGTATTTTCAGAGTCCGGCCTGTCTCCTGACTCTCTACCTCCTGCACCTGTTAAGCCAGACAGATACTACAGGGTTCCAGATTCTCATAAATTTCTATATAAAAACCCTGCTTCTGACCCAGAAACTATTTCTCAGGGTCCCAAGGGGGTCAGTGCCGCTACTGCAAAAAACCCTGTCCCCTCAGATAGAGATTCAAGGGCACTGGACAGATGGGGGGAAAAAGTTTACACTTCTGCTACCTTGGCTGTAAGGGCTTTAAATTGTCAGTTTCATATGCTTAAATATCAGCAATACTTAATGTCTCTGCTAAAACAGAAAATGTTGGCAAATTCTGAATATTCTGAGAACAAAGAAATGCAGGATTTATTGCATGCAGCTGAACAAGTGGGAAAGCATACTTTGCATTGTGGATATGATTCACTGGAGGCCTCTTGCAGGGCCGCTGTAACAGGTTCTGTCATTAGAAGGCATGCTTGGTTAAAGGAACAGACTCTGCCTGATCATGTTAAAGCAAAATTATTTGATGCTCCATTACAGCATGATACTTCGTTTGGTGTTAAGGCAGAAGAAGTGTTGAAGAAAATGAAGGATAAAGCTAAATCTATGCAGACAGTAAAGGATTTCTTATAGGTACAGCCACCCAGATTTAGCAGGAACTGGCCTTCTAAGAATTGGTCCTTTCCCGTGTCAGACAGGCCACAAAGAGGCAAATACAGATGCCCTAGAGGCAGGCAACAGCCCCAGGGCTCATACAGGCCCAAACAATGGGGTTATTCTACCTCCAAAATCGGAGAAGACAAATCACAACCATTTAGGAAACAGTCCGAATGACTCCCCTCTGCCAGTGCCAAGCATTTATCTTTTGGCAGCACCCTTAGGGGGAAAGCTAGCACTTTTTTCACAAAATTAGCACATGATCACCCAGGACAAATGGGTCTTAAATATAGTCTCCCAGGGCTACAGGTTCCACTTTCACACCCTTCCAAAGGCAAAAGGTATGCCAGACCTGCCACACAATCAATGAGCAGAGGCACAAAAACAAGTTTCATCTCTCATGGACATGAGGGCTATTCAGCCAGTGCCACAACAAGAGCAGGGACAAGGATTTTACTCAAGACTTTTCTTAGTACCAAGAAAGGACAAAGCATGGAGACCAATTCTGGACCTGTCTATTCTAAATACTTTTCTGGATGTTCCGAAATTCAAAATGTTGACTCTGCAGCAGCTTCTGCCCATGCTGGGCAAGAAGGCTTGGCTTGTAACTTTGGACCTCAAAGAGGCATACCTGCATGTCCCAATCAGACAATCTTGCAGAAGATACCTCAGATTCATAGCTGGCTCAATGCACTACCAATTCTCTGCACTGCCCTTTGGCTTATCGACTGCGCCCAGGGTCTTCACAAAATGCCTGGCACCAGTAATTGCATTTTGCAGACAAAGAGGAATTCAAATATATCCCTACTTGGATGACTGCCTTATTCAAGCAGAGACCAAAGACATTCTACTAAAGTATCTGGCGTTTGTAAAAAGATTACTAATTTGCCTAGGGTACACAGTAAATGAAAAGAAATCAAAACTAGTACCCTCTCAAGAGATAATATTCCTGGGTGCAAGCTTAAATACAACTGCCCAGATGGCTTATCTCACGCCAGACAAACAAGGGCAATTGACTTCTTACTTCGAAAGCATGGCAACAAAGACCCAGTTATCTGCAAGAAAAATTCTGCAGGCTCTGGGCTACATGGCATCCTGCATTCTACTAATTCTGCAAGACTGCATATGAGGAAACTACAATGGTATCTAAAAAGTGTTTGGACTCAACATTGCCACAGCCTGGAATCATTAATTTCACTCATTCCCTGCCTGCAACAGGAGTTTCAATGGTGGGCACAGGCCTGTCACCACAACAAGGGACATCCATTCACTTTACCCACAGCTAGACAAACACTAACAACAGATGCATCAGATTATGCCTGGGGGGCCCACATGGCAGGAAAATGTATTCAGGGCACATGGCCCACAAGTCAAAGGCATCTTCACATTAGTCAAAAAGAGATGCTAGCTGTACAAAATGCCCTGACAGCCTTCAAGGACCTACTTCATCCAGGACAGCTGCCGATAAAGATGGACAACACCACAGTTATGTGGTACATAAACAAGCAGGGGGGCACACATTCCTACCCCCTCTGCAGACAAGCCATGATTTTGTGGAACACAGCATTGACTTACCAAGTACACCTGCAAGCACAATTCCTGCCAGAAAAAACAAATGCTCTGGCAGACGAATTAAGCAGAAACCTCATGGATCCTCACAAGTGGAAACTAGATCCACAAATCTTCAACATGATAACAAGGAAATGGGGATGCCCAGACATAGATCTCTTTGCCTCCCCTCACAACTGCCAACTTAAGAGATTCTGCACAAGGACTTATCACAAACAAGCATGGAAAGTGGATGCTTTGTCGTTCAGCTGGTAAAGGTCAGACAAGAGAAGCCACAAATGATTGTGATTGCCCCAGACTGGCCACGCCAACACTGGTACCCAATCCTATGGAGCTTGTCCCAAGGCCCAGCCTGGACATTGCCTCAAATTCCTCATTTACTGACCAAACAAAACAATCAGATCCTGCACAGACAACTCAGAACCCTAAATCTAGCTGCATGGTGGATACTGTAAGTATTCCGAATACACCTCTCTCTAAAGCAGTTATGGATGTTATTTTGGAGGCCAGGAGGCCCAGCACCAGAAAATCTTATGCAGAAAAATGGAAGAGATTCTGTGCTTGGAACCAGGCACATGGATTTGACATGCTTGTTCCAAATATTGCTCAATCTAACTGAAATGCTGGACAAAGGCCTATCCTTCTCATCAATTAAGATCCACGCCTCTGCCATTTCAGCTCATTACGATACAGACCCACCTATTTTTTCACATCCATTGCTTAGGCAGTACCTCAGGGGGGGCGCCAAAAACATAAGACCTCCAAGGAGAGCACCAATACCTGCATGGGACCTCAATTTTGTGTTGGAAAAACTCACACTGCCTCCTTTTGAGCCAGCCAATACAGCTGAGATAAAATTCTTATCATGGAAAACAGCTCTGCTCCTAGCAATAAATTCAGCAAGAAGAGTCTCAGAGTTACAGGCATTAATGGCTGTGGAACCTTTTATTATCTTCCATCCAGACAGGGTTTCTCTAAGGACAAACCCAACATTTATGTCTAAGGTAGTGTCCAGTGTGGCTCTTAACCAAACCATTCATTTGCCTACCTTTTACCCAAACCCACAGAATAAAGGGGAGAGACTTCTGCATTCTTTGAACATACACAGGCAGCTACACTTCTACTTGGACAAAACTAAAGCTTTCAGAAAGACTGAGCAACCTTTAGTGGCATATGCTGCAGGATCACAAAGAAAAGCTATCTCAAAGCAGACTATTTCAAAATGGATAGGACACTGCATTTGTTTCTGCTATTCACAACATGGCAAATCAGTGCCTAAGGGCATTAGACCACATTTTACCAGAGCAGCAGCCACCTCAGCAGCCTTCCTCAGAGGAGTACCAACCAAGGATATTTTGGAGGCTGCAACTTAGACTTCAGTGCACACTTTTACTAAGCACTACCACTTGCCTCTTTACTCTAAATCCAGAGTAGGCTTTGTCACTGCAGTTCTGCAGGGCCTTGTAGCCACTCCTAATTCTATTCATACCCAGCCGCCCAACCTCAGCTTTGGGATTAAACCCAAGTGTAATGACCGCAACAGTGAAACACGATGAACATAGTAGAGTTGTGTACCTACCATAAATGTAGATGTTCGAGTGTATTCACTGTTGCAGTCCAGGTTACCCACCCACCATCCCCCTTTCTTTGCTGGGACTTATGTGTACTTCTCTATTCTATACAACCTATGTGGTGTATTTGCTTGTAGATGAAGGTATTGTTTATTTTAGTGCATGCTTTTATAAGCTATTTTTTTAGCCTACCCTTTTGGGGGCACCTGACATCTGGTTCAAGAAAAAACTGAAGAAAATGGCGTCGGCTGCATCTTTTATACCCCTGGCACGCTGACGTCAGGGAAGAGGCGACAGCAACCGACACCAGACCAGGACTTTGGAATTCAGGCTGACTGCGGGTAGCCTGCCAGCAGGATAACCCAAGTGTAATAACTGCAACAGTGAATACACTCGAACATCTACATTTATGGTAGGTACACAACTGTACTTTGCCCACCCCTACTGTATATTTGATCTGAGACACTCCTCCCAGTCTAGTGATATTACCTCATTCTACCTAATCCAGGGAGAACATTTGAGAAGGCCAACCCAGTTAGCTTCTGCTCCTCCTTTCCCCTTTCTACTTTACAAAAAAAAAAAAAAAAATTTTTTAAGCTTGTTTCCTGCTTTTCCTGTAAGTTGTCTAGTCCAGATACAGATTTACTGTATCCAGGACTGTTTGTAAGCTTCTGAGCCCCCAAGCCTTTCTGTGTTGGAGGGAAGCCTTCTAGCTTAATTTTGTCTCTTAGAACTAGCCAGTTTTCTAGTTTCAGCACTCAAATTTGTTTCTTTGAGCTCAGCACTTGTTCAGAACTCATTGTAATCATTAAATAAGCTACAAATTACTACAGCACTCAACTTTCCTCATTGTCTAGAGAAAAACAGTTTTTAGTACTTAATAAATAAGCACCTATCCAGGCATGTCTAAGGGTCAGCTCCTAGTGTTTTCTCATGTCTACCTGATGAATCTGGGCATCTTGGGGCAATGCAGCAATTGCCTCATGTACACAGACAGCCCTCTCCTCCTACCACCCAACACTACAACCTGTGAGAGATGCACTTATATAACCAAACTGGAAGCAAAGCTCTCTTCACCCAAGACTGGACTAGACAGTCAAGAGGAGAAGGTAAACACTTGCACTACACCACACTCATCCCATAGTCCCTCAAAACCTACACCACCAAAACACACACATAGAAACACAAAACAGTCACCTACATTCGTGGAGGCTCTGAAAAAAAATTTACCCAAGCAACAGGGACCTCCAAAGCAGAAACGCAAGCAATCTCCATCCCCCAACATAACCCAAATGACACATAGCCCACAAACTCAGTGTGCCACTCAACCACAGCCCATAAGGCATAACAACGTACCTAACACTCTAGTCATAAGAGACTCAATAGTCAGGCACACTGATGTTCCACTCACCAGGCTAAACAAGGAGAAAGTCACTGTCAGCTGCCTGTCAGGTGCCAGGATCCGCCACATAACGCATGCACTCAGGTCACTCCACAGCAAGTGCAAATATGACTGTCATTGTCCATGTTGGTGAGAATGACCTGAGATGTACCTCCCTGGACTACATGAAAAGAGACATGGAGGAGCTCTCTGATCATGTAGCCCAGGCACGTATGACCCTAGCCCTGAGTAGCATTCTGCCATCGCCCAGAATGATAACTCAGTACAAGGACAAAATGATTGACTTCAACAATTGGCTAAGCTTCTGGTGTCATTCTAAGGTGATCCAGTATCTGTCTGCCTGGGATGACATGATGGACAAACCACGATGCTTTGCCAGAGATGGCCTGCACCTGTCGCCCTTGCGATTCCGGATATTGGCTAAGGCTCTTGCCACCCCTATACCCTATAGTGCCTTTTTTAGGCAAGATTCAAATGACAAATTCACCACCATAACAGGTACAAGCAAGCAGAATCTGAGGGTGATGCTACTCAATGCTAGAAGTCTAAACCTCAAAATGCACTCACTCGAGGCACTCCTTAAAATGGAGAACATCGACATCTGTGCAGTGACAGAGACCTGGTTCAATGCTCCAGAGAGTACCCCTGCATTACCAGGCTATAATTCATGCCACACCTTTCGGCCACCTAACTTGGACTGAAGCACTAAAGGCGGAGGCGTGTCCATATTCATTAAGGATATCCACACCTCCAGGCTAGTTGCTCAGCATAATGCATCTGAGATTATCCAAGTGCAACTAACTCTGGGCAAGACCGCAATGCAAATTGTAGCTTGCTACAGATCCCCCACCATGCCCCAGGATTCTCACTCCTCATTTCCTGATACACTGGAAAATATTAGGGTACAACCTAACACCCTAATAATGGGCGATTTCAACTACCCCACCATTAACTTGGAAAACTACTCATGTACCAACTCTTGTGCTCAACGTCTTCTGGAATTCATAAATTCCAATGCCTTGGATCAACTTATCCACACCTCCACCAGGGGCAGCAATATCCTAGACCTGGTCATTACCAACATGGGCAACTGGTGTTCCACACCAGAGGTCAGTTCCTCGTTGGTCAGATCCGACCACAAGCAAATCACCCTAGACATCCACATCCCAGCTCCACCCCCCATTAGGGAAACTACTGTAAAAAATTTCTCCAAAGCCAACTTCACGCTTCTTAAGACAGAAGTGGCAAACGTCACAACACCCTTGCTGATGGACAATAGAGATACGACTGCTGAATCCTGTACATTTGCACTTTATAAGCCCTTACGCGAGTGCATGGATCGTGCATTCCCTAATCGAGCCAAGATGCTATCCTCCAAAAGAAAAGGAAGCCAATCTGGTGGTCCCCTGCTATAAAGAAACTCTACAACAGAAGAAAGAAACTGTTGCAGAAAAGAGTAAAATCCCATGATTGGAGGAACTCTGTGGTCAGCCTCAGTAAGAAGCTGAGATCTCTCATAAAATCCTCCAAAGCTAGTTGCGAAAACAAACAAAAATCGCCACTGATTCTAAAGACAACCACAAAGCATTCTATAGCTATGTCAAGAATCTCAATGGCAACACTCAGATCTGCTCTGAGTTACAGCACAATGGCACTAAATATACAGAACCAACTGATATTGCCAGCATCCTGGCAGATAGGTTCAGTGCTAACTTTACTCCTCTCTCATCCCCTAAAGGGCTCATCTCTATACTGGAAGAATGCAAAGTACCTGTAATCATGGCTGCACAGGTAAAAAACCCACTCTCCAAAGCGAAGAACACAGCATCCATGGGACCAGACAACATCCCAGGCTGCGTTCTACATGAACTACAGAACAAACTGGCACCCCACCTAAGTACCATGTTCAATCATAGCCTCACCTCAGGCCTTGTGCCCACTGAATGGCACTCAGTAACAGTTATCCCACTCCACAAAGGGGGAGCCAACACTGACCATGGGAACTACTGCCCCATTAGCCTGACAAGCCTGGTCTGCAAGGCTATGGAGCGTATCATCATGGAACTTAAACAATGACATTGGTAATCTCCAAACTCTGGACCCTACCCAGTTCGGGTTTGTAAAAGGCAGATCCTGTCTCCTAAACCTGACAGACTTCTTTGAAGCGGTCACCAAAGGTATAGATGAGGGTAAGGTGGCACACACAGCCTATCTAGATCTCGCCAAGGCTTTCGACATCATCCCCCACTCTGGAATTATAGACAAACTCACTAAACTAGGTATAAATCCCTATATCACAAGATGGGTTGCCAACTGGCTCACTGACCGAATCCACACTGTGAAAGTAGCAGACTCTAAATCCAACTTCAGACCAGTGACAAGTAGAGTACCACAGAGTTCAGTCCTAGGTCCTCTCCTGTTTGGTATCTACTTCTCTGAAGTACAGATTAACACAGAAGGTCTTTGGCTAACCCTCATCACTCATTAGACCCATTATAGATTACAACGCCCCTTTTGGTATGTACCTCACAAGACATCAACAACAACTGGAAAGGCCACAGAAATACCTCACAAAGAGGATTACTGGCCTCAAACAGATGCCCCACGCAGACCGTCTCAAAAAACTCCAGCTTTACTCTGTTGCATATCGCCTACTCAGAGGCGATCTCTGCCTAACATACAAAGCTATGTCAAACCCAGAGCTGTTGGACATGCTCCACGTAAAGAAATCCCAATCCCTCTGAGCTACATGCTCTATGGACCTAAACCTTGTCACCACAATAAACAGAACATGCTGGAGGGATATATTCCTATATCAGAGGCTTCCCATACTCTGGAACAAACTACCTATCTATATCAAACAAAGCTCCTCATTAGCACTCTTCAAGAAAAATCTTGATGATTGGATGTGAGATAGGAAATTCACCCTGTGGATCACTTCCGTGGCTCTGCTTGACAGGGGCATAGGAAAACAATTTTCTTGCATGGCAAAAGCCAGGGTACCGTTTGGCTAAGCTTATATAGGCCATAGGGCCAGTAGCCTAGTACCTACCTATGAACCTGTGAACCATGAAACAGTGGCAGACCACTTTGCAATTAAGCCATGATAAAGGACAGATTATTATCCCAGGGATAAAAATTCAAAGGGGGATATTCCAGGATGACTGTCTGTCACCGTTGCTTTTCTGCCTTGCCATTAACCCATTAAGCTTTTTACTTAACAGATTAGGCCATGGCTACTATTTGGCTCCTAGAAAACAACAAAGTGTAAAGACTTCTCATTTTTTCTTTGTCAATGATTTGAAACTGTATCGCTCATCAGATGAGGAACTGAAAGCACAGCTACAGGTTGTCAAAACTTTTTTCAGATGATATAAGAATGTCATTTGGTCTTGATAAGTGTGCAACAGCACCCTTTAAAGCAGGAAAATGGCAGCACCAGGAAACATTACTTTTGGACAAGAATGTGATATAAAAGAACTTGAGCAAGAAAGAGTGTATAAGTATTTGGGAATTGATGATCAACAATAAAACATGAACAAATGCGAATAAAACTTAGTAAGGAATACTTTAGAAGACTTAAATTAATTCTGAAAACAGCATTGACATCTAGGTATAAAATCTAAGCTATAAAACAATTTGCTCCTCCTGTCCTAACTTACAGTTTTGGAGTGATTGTCTGGCCCCAAAATGTGTTGGATAGATTAGACAGGAAAACAAGAAGGATGCTTCATGCTCACCAAATGATTTATAAAAATCAGTGCATACCAAGATTATATGTTCCCTGTTCTGAAGGAGGGATGGGCCTCCATGAAACTGATTACATGTACAGATCTGCAATTGTGGGATCACACATATCTGCTGACCTCACAAGACCCAAATGTAGTGAAAGTTTGAAATATGAGGGGAATAAATCTAAGATGGCATCTCTACTTAATCTAGCAGAAGCATATTGGCATCAAGCAGGAATGGAAATCAGACCAGAAGTAGATAAAAATGAATGTGCCAAAAAACAAAAGAAGGAATATAAGGTGAAGGATCAGATGAAAAGTCAAGAAATGTGAAACATGCGTAAATATAGTTGCAAGTATAAAAAACTTTTGGAAGAACCTCATGTTGCTCAGGAATGAATGTAGGAATGGTTAAGGAGAGGCAAATTCAAACCAAGAGAAGAAAGGTTAATATTAGCAGCCATTGAACGTGTGGGAGAAACAGACATGTAGGTTTTATTAAACAGAATTGTTGCTGGTTGTGACATACTAATGGCAGAGGGACTGTATACTGGAAGGCATAATAATGTGGCAAGACTCTTGCACTGTTGCGGATTGTGCAAACATTATGGTGTTGAACTATCTGAAAAACACTGGAAACGAGCCTCAAATCATCATAGAAAGTGATGAAGTTTATATCACATGGGATCACCCATTAACAACAGTTCAAAAGATCGATGCTAAAAAAACAGATATAGTGGTCCATGAAAAGAAGGCAAAAGTAGCTTTGATCACTGAAATCGCTACACCTAGTGACTACAGTATCTTGCTTACAGAGACACAAAGTCATAAAATATCAGTATCAGCAGATACAAACAAGAGCAATGTGAAAGAAAGATACCCTGACAATTTCCAAAAAACAGATATAGTGGTCCATGAAAAGAAGGCAAAAGTAGCTTTGATCACTGAAATCGCTACACCTAGTGACTACAGTATCTTGTTTACAGAGACACAAAGTCATAAAATATCAGTATCAGCAGATACAAACAAGAGCAATGTGAAAGAAAGATACCCTGACAATTTCCATAGTAGTAGGAGCAACGGGTCTTATAAAAAAGAATCTACAATTGTATTTAGATATGTTACCAATCCATGTAACGCTATACGAATTGCAGAAGGAGTCATTGTTGAACACATTGCAGGTGCTGCGAAGAGCACTACTGGCTAACATCAAAGAGTGAAACAATACTAATTTCATGAACTTTAATCATACTTTGACTTAGGAATGGGGTCCATTCCCATCATGGTATTAGAAACCCAAAAGATTTGTAGAAATTAAAACATGAAAGTGGTCCGAATGGAGAAATAATAAAATCAGCAAGCAAAGGAGAGTAGTATTGCTGGAATTTAATTCCTCATATTGGGACATGTGGTTCAGTGACCTGAGTGCCTGTGTTGCTTGACGTATCCTAGCCCCGGAAAGGTAGCCCATAGCTGAGCATTGCTCATCAAGTGCCTTGTCTTATTGACTTGTTCAGTATTTAAGTTTTCCTCACTCATCCCTAGTTAGATCAGTAGCCATGGATATGCACTTCCTGACTGTCTCTCTGGTCCAGTCTGGCTGAGATGGAGATTTTGAGGCATTGTAACATTTGCCTCATGTACACGGACAACCCACTTATTCTTAATAAAACAGATAACAGTATGTGAGAGGTGTAAATACACTTTAATGCTGGAGGTAAAACTCGCTCATACAACCAAAACTAATCCTATAGAGGTTGTCAGTGACACTTGCACTAGATCTGCTGCACAGGGTTAAGACCCTACACTTAAAACTACTTATGCTGAAGCATTTACAGGTAAACTTCCTAAAACACTAAGACCTCCTGCACAGTACAGTCAAAGACAGGGTCCTTGGCCATCATGTACACACTCAGTTAAAACATCAAGCTACAGCTACATATAGTAACAGTGTATCCAGTTCCCACACTGCTAAGCCCTTAAGGCAAATCAGCACACAAGACAAATTTCCTGGTCATTGGTGATTCTGTAGTGACACACATTGATGTCCCTCTCACCAGACTGAGTAAGGAGAGAGTCATGGATAGCTGCCTTTCTGGGGCTAGGATCCATAAAGTCATAGTCCATGTGGGTGTTAATGACCTTTGATGTACCTTCCTTGATTATATGAAATGAGACATGATGGAGCTCGCTGATTATGTGTCTTAGGCAGGTATAAGTATAGCACTGAGCACCATACTACCGTCTCCAAGGATGATGTCACGTTACCAACAGGTATGATCCTAGCACTGATCACCATACTACCATTTCCGAGGATGATGCCATGGTACCAACAGGTATGAGCCTAGCAGTGAGCATCATACTACCTTCTCCAAGGATGATGCCATGATACCAACAGGTATGAGCCTAGCACTGAGCAGCGTACTACCTTCTCCAAGGATGATGTCACTTTACCAGCAGGTATGATCCTAGCACTGAGCACCATACTACCTTCGACAAGGATGATGTCATTATACCAAAAGGTATGATCCTAGCACTGAGCACCATACTACCTTCTCCAAGGATGATGTCATTATACCAAAAGGTATGAGCCTAACACTGAGCACCATACTACCTTCTCCAAGGATGATGTCATTATACCAAAAGGTATGAGCCTAGCACTGAGCACCATACTACCTTCTCCAAGGATGATGTCATGGTACCAACAGATATGAGCCTAGCACTGAGCACCATACTACCTTCTCCAAGGATGATGTCATTATACCAAAAGGTATGAGCCTAGCAGTGAGCACCATACTACCTTCTCCAAGGATGATGTCATGGTACCAACAGATATGAGTCTAGCACTGAGCACCATACTACCTTCTCCAAGATGATGCCACCTTACCAACAAGTATGAGCCTAGCACTGAGCACCATGCTACCTACTCAAGGATGATGCCATGATACCAAAAGGTATGATCCCAGCACTGAGCAGCATACTATCTTCTCCAAGGATGATGCCATGGTACCAACAGGTATGAGCCTAGCAGTGAGCACCATACTTACCTTCTCCAAGGATGATGCCACCTTAGCAACAGGTATGATCCCAGCACTGAGCAGCGTACTACCTTCTCCAAGGATGATGCCATGATACCAAAAGGTATGATCCTAGCACTGAGCACCATACTACCTTCTCCAAAGATGATGCCATGATACCAGCAGGTATGAGTCTAGCACTGAGCACCACACTACCTTCTCCAAGAATGATGTCATGATACCAAAAGGTATGATCCTAGCTCTGAGCACCATACTACCTTCTCCAAAGATGATGCCATGATACCAGCAGGTATGAGTCTAGCACTGAGCACCACACTACCTTCTCCAAGAATGATGTCATGATACCAAAAGGTATGATCCTAGCTCTGAGCACCATACTACCTTCTCCAAAGATGATGCCATGATACCAACAGGTATGAGTAGCACTGAACACCATACTACCTTCTCCAAGGATGATGCCATGGCACCAACAGGTATGAGCCTAGCCTAGCACTGAGCACCATACTACCTTCTCCAAGGATGATGCCATGACCCCAACAGGTACGAGCCTAGCACTGAGCACCATACTACCTTCTCCAAGGATGATGTCATGGTACCAACAGGTATGAGTCTAGCACTGAGCACCATACTACCTTCTCCAAGGATGATGCCATGGTACCAACAGGTATGAGCCTAGCACTGAGCACCATACTACCTTCTCCAAGGATGATGTCATGGTACCAACAGGTATGAGTCTAGCACTGAGCACCATACTACCTTCTCCAAGGATGATGCCATGATACCAACAGAACATGATTCATTTTAACAATTGGCTTAGCTTCCAGTTTCATTCCAGGGGGTACAATGTTTGACAGACTAGGAGGACATGTTTGATAGATCACGCTGCTTTCCCAGGGATGGTCTGCATTTACCCCTCTTGGCTTTTGGATATTTGCAAATACCTTTTCCAACCCTATAGTGTCTTTTTTAGGCACTACCAAAGTTACAAACCTACCAAGTTAACTGAAGATGAGTATCTGAACTCAATGCTAGAAGTCTTAACAAGAAACCCCACTCTCTGGAAGTCTTTCTCTCCCTGGATAGTGTAGAAATCCGTGTAGTAACGGAGACATGGTTTAAAGTTGCTGAGAGTAACCCTGCATTTCGAGGTTGCAATGCCTTTCACACCTTTAGACCAGCTAATGCATAGGAGGGAACTAGAGGTGGAGTAATGTCAGTCTATATTAACACCAATCCCACATTCGTAATGTCAGTCTACATTAACACCAATCCCACATTCGTAATGTCAGTCTATATTAACACCAATCCCACATTCTTAATGTCAGCCTATATTAATACCGATCCCACATTCGTAATTTCAGTCTATATTAACACCAATCCCACATTCGTAATGTCAGTCTATATTAACACCAATCCCACATTCGTAATGTCAGTCTATATTAACACCAATCCCACATTCGTAATGTCAGTCTATATTAACACCAATCCCACATTCGTAATGTCAGTCTATATTAACACCAATCCCACATTCGTAATGTCAGTCTATATTAACACCAATCCCACATTCGTAATGTCAGTCTATATTAACACCAATCCCACATTTGTAATGTCAGTCTATATTAACACCAATCCCACATTCGTAATGTCAGTCTATATTAAAACCAATCCCACATTCAGACTAGAGGGCATGACCCACTGGAACATCATACACTTGTAACTCACCATAAATTGGGTGTCATACCATATCCTTGCAACTTATAGGCCCCCTTCCATATCCCAGGAAACCCATACTACCTATGTCAATGTACTGGAATCCATCACCATTCAACCAAATACAGTATTCATGGGGGATCTCAACTACCCCTGTATAGCTTGGGAATCCTACAGAACTCCTAATATACAAGCCCAGCGATTTCTAAATTTTGTTAATACCAACATCCTGGAACAGTTGGTCCAGTTTCCTACCAGGGGTACAAATATCCTTGACCTTGTACTCAACGAACATGGGGGGGGGGTGATGTTCCTTACTCAGTGTAATATCGTCGCTCGTCAGATCTGACCATAAGGCATCCAGTGCAACCAAAAACCTTTAGGTAATATTCCAAGGCTAACCTTTCTCTACTAAGCAACACCTTGGCTAAAGTCCAAGCACCCCAAACCCAGTAAATACCATAGCATACACTATTTACAAAATCTCTGTACAGCCATATTCATAGCTGCATAGATCAAGTTGTGCCCACTTGTATTAAAAGTAAGACAAACTCAAAAGTCAAGCCACCCCAATGGAATTGCTGTATCAGTTGGTTATACAACAAAAGAAAAAATCTTGGCCAAGTGTAGGAAGGATAAAGCTATGCATACTAAAAGCTCTCTGACCAATGTAAACAAGCAGATAAGAGGATCAATTAGTACTTCAGAGGCTAAATTTGAAGAAAAAAACAGCTTCTCAGGCAAGGGACAACCACAAAGCTTTCTATAGCTATGTCCTTAACCTCAGAGGACATACATGATAGTGTGCAGAACTTCTTGTAAGTGGCATCACCCACAATGAACAGGAGACTGTTACTAACCTTTTGGTTGACAGGTTCAGCTCAAATTTCTCCCCCCACTCCCCTGATAGTCTAAAGGAAATACCACATAGCACAATCCCCCAAGCATTATTAGGGAACAGGTCATCAATGCACTTTCTAAGTCCAAAAACACTGCACCAATGGGTCTCGATAACATCCCAGAATGTTTAATAAATAGCATGAAACATGGCCTCTCTGGTTCACTTAAATCACTTTTCAGCTGGATCCTTCAGTCAAGTTTTGTGCCCAAGCAATGGAAGGTGGCTACAGTCATTACCCTGCACAAAGGTGGTCCATCCACTGATCTGGGTAAATGCAGGCCCATAAGTCTTACCAGCTTCATATGTGAGACCATGAAAAGAATCATCATGGTCATAATAAATGAGGACATAAGTAATCTACAAAAATGCTGGACCCATCACAGTTCGGCTTTGTTAAAGAAAGGTCATGTCTATTAAATCCGGTGGACTATTTTGAGAGAGTTGCCAAAGTATTGGATGAAGGTAAGACTGTGCACACAGGTTACCTTGATCTGTCCAAGATTATTGATACAATACCCCAGTCAGGCATTATAGACAAGCTTACTAATTTAGGTATAAACCCGTTTATCACCCACTGGATAGCGAACTAGCTAACTTATAGGACCCAGGAGATCAAAATAGGTGAGGCCACCTCCACCAGGAGGCCAGTTAGCAGTGGATTCCCTCGGTGCTTGGTACTGGGCCTGCTCCTTTTTGCCATCTATTTCTCTGAAAAGGAAGCAAATGCTGAAGGTTTATGGCTGACTAGGTTTGCAGATGATTGCAAGCTCTGGGTTATCACTGACTCCCCTGCAGTCACTAGCATTCTTCAAAAAGGTCTATCTCTAACAAATGGTGCCAAAGCCATGGTCTTAAACTTATTGGTAAGAAATGCACAATGGTACTCTTTGGGAAGTCAACCATTCCAGTTAATTACTATGTTGGTAATACACCCCTAAGAGTTGACCCAGTGGTCAGGGATCTGGGTATGCACATAGATCGTATCCTTATCTTCGACTACCATGTGGCCACAGTGATGAGGAAATCCTTTTATGTTGCTCAACTTATAAGTAAGGGCATGGCCTCTAGGTCCAAAGAGGTCATTATCCCCCTTTACTTTGCCCTTATCAGACCAATCATACAATCATAAAGTACAGTGCTCCTTTTGGTATCTACCTTACCAGGCATATACAGCAACTAGAGCAACCTCAGAGATTCCTTACAAAAAGAATAGATGGCATACCAAACCTGCCTTATGCAGAGCATCATAAAGCCCTTCCCCTCTACCCAGTCTCCTATAGATTGCTGATGGGTAATTAATGCCTGGCTTACAAGAGAGTAGCAGAAATACAAGGCTAGGGACCTGAATTTTGTCTATGACTTAAACAGAACATGCTGGAAAGACAGATATGTGTTTCAGAGAGTGCCTCTCCAATGGAACAGGCTTCCCATCCAAGTGAAGCTGAGTTCATCTATTACCCAGTTTAAGCACAACGTAGACCAGTGGATGGGGGATAGGAACTTATGGACAGAGGCAGCTTATAAATGCCTGGCCCTCAATGTCCTATATGGATATAGGACATCATTTTTCTTTTGTGAAAAGTTGACCTAGCTTAGAAAGGACCCTCCCAACTGGGTTTTTAGCCTAGTAACAGTCTATGAATCTATGAAACATGGCATGGACATCTGGAAATACAGACAGATCTGATATGGTACAATATTTATGTAAAGGAGAAAGCCAAATTAATACAAAAAAGTAGCTCTAGAGATATTTGAAGAGAAATACAGGCAAAGGTACCTAGATATGGAAAATGTCATAATACAAAAATAAGATCACAAAGGGGGAGCATAGAACAGAAAATTAGTAAAGTAAAAATTAAACAAACAGAAGGTGAAGTTATGGAATACTTATGAAATGAAGGATTTAGTGTAGAAAATCTAGCACAGGTTTTGTCACAGGATGATGGAACAATGAGTCTTCAACGTAAGGAGAAACAGATGGAGCGGGAGACATCTGAAAAAGAAATATGGATATGGGAAAGAAAAAGAGATTTAATATGGTGCAATATATATGCAAAGGAGAAAGCAAAACTAACCAATAGAAAAGCAGCACCAAAGATATTTGAAGAGAAATACAGGCAAAGGCATCCCGACATGGACAATTTCACAATACAAAAAGTAAGAAAACAAAGGGGGAGTAGAAAAGAGAATTGGTAATGGAGAAGTTAAAGAAATAGGAGCTGAAGTTATAGGTTATCTGCAAAGTGAAGGATTTGGTGTAGAAAATCCACCTGTGGTAATGTCACAGTATGATGGAACAATGTGTCCCCAAATTAAGGAGAAACAGGTGGAATGGGAAGGAACTGATCACTTGCCACATGAAGATACTCTGGAGCCTTCACTAAGAAACTTGTACAAGAGTTCAGTTGGAGTTGCACAGCAATGGAAGGGGCAGGAAACAGTGCAGCTCTAACATTGTGGAGTGATAAGCAAGTGAGTTCCCATATTAAAAAGCAATGGATGATGCAGGATGCAGCGGAAGAGAATATATCACACGAGGTTGTTCTGGAACTTACTGCAGAATGCCCACAGGAAACAGAATAAAAATGTGCCCTCAGTTTAGAAGAAAATCATCTAAGGGAAGAGTTGCTTGATTCAGTAGAGAAGAATAAACATATTAAGATCAACGAAAGAAATAGGTTACAGAAAATCAATAAGACTTAAAATGTTAGAAGTCTGATAAAACAATGAACACAGTAATCAAGAGTGTTAACACAAATTCATGTGACACAACAGAAAAAAATAAGATATTTTACTGTGCAGCTAAATTAATAACATATAAAGTCTTATCACAAAAAGACAGGGCAATAAGGGAAGGGAGGGGAACAAATCAAATGCCATCATGGAAGTATTATGCAGAAAAAATATAAAGCAATTAAAACAAGAAGTGTCCTTGTTAGCAGAGTGTAGAAAGGGAAAAAATCAACTAAAAAAGAAAGAAACTCCAAAACTTTTAAAACAAAAAAGCGAGCAAAAAACCAGGGCAGCAGATAAAAATCACATTTATTTAGCGCTTTCGGAAAAGCTAGTACCTTTCCTTCTTCAGTGTAGAAAGGGAACAGATCAACAAAAATACTTAGAAAGATAGATGTGATAAAAGCAATGAGCAGTATTAGAACAGACCAGGCTGTATCGTATACTTTTGCAAACAATAAACTAAGGGTATCGGCACAGGAAAAAAAAAAAAAAAGAAACAACTTTAGAGGATACAGAGATGAATATAATGAAACGTGCAAAATAAGCAATTCATTGATAACCCTAAAAAGTTTTATAGAGAGCTGGGAAACAAAGAAAAAGGAATAGAAACACCATCAAAAAAGAAAGAATAGACACATTTTAGATAAATCTCTGTGAAGACCCTGTGGAGTATAACAACAATCCTGAGTGAATAGAAGAAGTAAAAGAAACAGTAAGAAGTTCAAATGCACAGGATATGAAATGGAATGAAGTAACATGCAGAGAGATTTAAACAAAATTAAGAAAATCTCCTAACTGGAAAACCCTAGGCACAGATGCAGTTCCTAACTTCTAGCTAAAAGTACTGACATCTTTATACAAAGATTTAGACGCGAGTAAGAACTAGTTATATGCACATCCTGAACAGACACCAACCTGGTTAACAACAGAAAAAATTATACTCCTTCTCAAAAGTGAACCCGCAAGCTATCATAAAAACTATAGACCAGTAACTTGCTTTCAAATGATGTATAAACTATATACTGGAATTTATGCCAGCAGAGTTTATAGTCATTTAGAAGAAAACTCAATTGTGGCAATAGAACAGAAGGCTAACAAAAGAAAGTCATATGGAACAAAGGATCATTTGTTAAATAAAATCATAATGGAGAACTGTAAAAAAAATAAAGAGTCTAAGTAAGTATGGCATGGGTAGATTACAAAAAACACACTTGACAACATCCCACATTCATGGATAAAGGAGTGCTCACAGATGTATAAAGCTACACCCTGCATTGATCATTTACATTACAGTGACAATGAAACTGTGTCCAACTGGTTTGTAGATAAGCCATGATAAAGGATAAAGGAGTTTCTCAGGGATAAAAATTCAAAGGGTAATATTCAAGGGTGAATATTTGCCACTGTTGCTCCTTTGTCTTGCCTTTAACCCATTAAGCTGTCTACTTGATAGATTAGGTCATGGTTACAATTTGGCTCCCAGAAAATAACAAAGTGTAAAGACTTCTCATCTTCTTCTTGTGGATGATTTAAAACTGTATAGGTCATCAGATGAGGAGCTGAAAACACAACTGCAAGTGGTCAAAACTTCCTCAGATGATATAAGAATGTCATTTGGTCTTGATTAATGTGAAAAAGTAACCTTTAAAGCAGGAAAGCTGCAGCACCAAGAGAATATAGGTCTCTGTCAGGGATAGGATATAAAGGAACTTAAGCAGACGGGAGTGTTTAAGCATTTGGGAATTGATGAGGAATCAACAATAAAACATGAACAAACACAAACAAAACTCAGTAAGGAATATTTTAGAAGGGTATAATTAATACTGAAATCAACCTGACATCTAGGAACAAAGTCCAAGCTATAAAACATTTTGCTCTTCCTGTTCTAACCTAGTTTTGGGGTAATTGACTGGCCTCAAAATGTATTGGTTCAGTTGGACAGGAAAACAAGAAAAATGCTTTACTCTTATCAATTGATAAATAAAAATCAGTGTATACCAAGATTATATATTCCTCATTCTGAATGAGGTATGGGCCTCCTCAGAACTGATTACAGGTATAGATCTGCAGTCGTAGGACTGCATACAGATCTTCTGATCTCACCAGATCCAAACATAGTGAAAGTTTTTAAACATAAGGAGAACAAGTCTATGATGACTGCTTAGTTTAGCTGAAGCATATTGATGTCAAGTGGGAATGGAAATTAAACCAGAAGTAGAAAAAAAATCAGGGAGCAACTGAATGTCACAAAAGCAAAAGAAAGCTTATAAGGAGAAGGATCAGGTGAGAAGGACAAAATGTGGAAAAGGCATAAATACACTCATAAGTACAGAAAACTCTTGGAACAACCTCATGTCAATCGGGATCTAATGCAGGAATGTATTTATTTATTTTACAGTTTGTTCACCGGGATAGTCCATTGGACCAAGAAGAGCACATTTTCAATGGAGTCCCGGGGACTTCAACAATTGGCTAAGCTGGTGTCATTCTAAGGGGATCCAGTATCTGTCTGCCTGGGACAACATGGTCGACAGACCACAATGTTTTGCCAGAGATGGCCTGCACCTGTCGCTCTTGGGATTCTGGATACTGGCTAAGGCTCTTGGAGCCCCTATAGTGCCTTCTTTAGGCAAGGTTCAAATGACAAATTCACCACTGTAACAGGAACAGGCAAGCAAAAACTGAGGGTAATGCTACTCAATACTAGAAGTCTAAATCTCAAAATGCACTCACTCGAGGCACTCCTTAAATAGGAGAACATTGAAATCTATGCAGTGACTGAGACCTGGTTCAAGGCTCTAGAGAGCACCCTTGCATTACCAGGCTCTAGGCACCTAAACCTTGTCACCACAATAAACAGGACATGCTGGAGGGATAGATTATTGTCCCGCTACCCATCTATGTCAAGCAAAGTTCCTCATTAGCACTCTTCAAGAAAAATCTTGATGAGTGGATGGGAAATAGGAAGTACACCCAGGGATCACGTCTGTGGCTCTGCTCGACAGGGACACAGGAAATTAACTTTCTGGCGGAAGCCAGGGAACCTTGTTGGCTAGGCTTAAGCCCTTTTGCCGATAGCCTAGAACCTACCTATGAACCTATGAAAAGCTCCATGAACAACAATATAATATGAAGACAATACATTTACATTGATATAATACTGTTGAAGAATGATGGTATTACGCAACATGACAAAAAATCCACGATTGCAGTGAAAATACAGTCAAAAAAGCAAAAGTTAAAATTACACACACTCATATACACACACACACACACACACACACACACACACACACACACACACACACACACACACACACACACACACATAAATACGTCAATTAAAATAAGAAAAATCCATTGGTGCATATTCCTGTTAGAGTTATTACAATATCAAATAACACGGGGTTGACATTACAGTTTTACATGAAATCTTAGCAGAGTTAAAGTAGGATAGGGTATAAGAGGTGGTAATTGTTGAATCTAAGAAGAGTGGGACAATAATAAAAAAAAGGTTATGGATGGTTATGGAGAGGTGAATTGAAACCAAAAGATGGAAGGTTAATATTGACAGCCCAGGATAGTGGACTACGTATGTGTTTGTTTACAAAGTCCATTGAACATGTGAGAGAAACAAATACTGGTTCTGGAAAACATAACTGCAAAGAGTCACACATCTTGTTGCTGGACATGATACATCTTATAGACAGTGAAGGAGTGATTTTTACACAAGACAATTTTTGTATTTTTAATTATATAGATACCCCCATTGGTCATAACCATTTCAGTTTTTTTAAAAAGGGATTTACATTCATGCCGTCAGGAAGGGTAATTTAGCCAATATTATTTTAGACATAAAAATGTTTGCCTGCAATTTAAATTTAGAGCTGATGTTCAGTGGACATCCCCCAAGGAATTATGATAGGAACTTGGTCAGGAAGAGTGCATACAATCCATCACTACACCACAAATCGATGAACTTCGAGACACTAGTAGTAAATGAAATATGGAATTTATTTAACACTAAAAGATGTTATACGAGTAACTTGACAATGGAAGAGAGACAAGTATTGGGGAAATTAATTCAAAACAACAAAAACATATGAATAATAAAAGCTGGCAAAGTGGGTGGGGTAGTGTTAATGGAACAGTGGACTTGTACTGCCAAAATGATAGATATTTTGAACAGTGATACGAGGTATTCATTAGTTTCCCATAACAAAGTTAACATTGCATATAGGAAAATAGACCTACTACTGGAGGACAGTTTAACACAAGGATTGATTGACAAAAAACTTTTTGACTTTTTAAAAGTACCAAAGACATTTATTCCAAGAATTTTTGGAATCCCAAAAGTACATAATGACCACAGGGACCCACCTTTGAGACCTATTGCAACATCAGCAGGATCTAAAACCCAGCCCCTCGCTATTTACATAGACAACAAATTGAAACCTTTTATCGAACATACCCCCATATATTGATTGACTCATGGGATTTTCTAACAAAAATGAGTCAATTAGAATTTAACCCTGAATTTTATTTTATCACAGTTGATGTGAGGGACTTGTTCTCAGTTATACCAGACAACCGGGAACTCGAATGGTTTGAAGACATGATAGAGGAGTTCAAATTCCTCAATGAAAATGAGTTTAGACTAGTATTGGTAAACATGGAACTAGTCCTGAAGAACAACTTCATTTATTTTCGGGGGGAATATTACCATCAGCAAGATGGAGTGGCAATGGGTGCATCATGTGCACCCATTTTTACCAATATTGTTATGTTGTACTGGGAAACATATTTTGTATTCAATTTGGGTTACAGTGGTTACATTAGGAAATATTTCCGTTTTTTGGACAATATTTTTATTGTCTGGCAGGGATCCCAGGACATTATCATTCATTGAAATTTGAAATGATACTCCGACTTTTTGAACTTCACATACGAGGCAGAGGTGGACAAAGTGCACTACCTGGATGTTAGTAATCCTGTGCCATACTTTTTGGAATTCAACTTTCTAATCCTATGTTATATATTTGGAATTAAACTTTTTACGATTTGTACTTGGAATTGCTTTGGAATGTTTTTGGACTTTTTGTGCACTGTGCTTGTGAATTCTTTTGGACATTTTTGAGAACTGCCTTTATTGGTCCCTTGTGATTCCATTGGAGGTTTGGAGTTTACTAGTGTACTGTTTTCTCCAGTTTTCCACTATCTTTTTGGGATTGTGCAAACATTATAATATAGAAGTAGCTGAAAAACAGTGGAAACGTGAATCACAAAGCATCATAGAAAATGATGAAGTTTTACATGGGATCACCCATTACCAACAGTTCAAAAAATAGATGTGAGAAAACCAGATATAGTAGTACATGAAGACAAAAGTAGCATTGATCACCGAAATTGCTGCACCCAGTGATTAATGTGTCTAACGTACAAAGAGATACAAGTCATAAAATGCCAGTATTTGTAGGCAGAAATGAAGGCAATGTGGAAGAAGGATACCCAGACATTTCTAATAGTAGTATGAGTAGTGGGCCTCATAAAGATCAATTTACAGTCATATTTAGATATGTTACAGATGCATGTAACTTCGTATGAGTTGCAGAAGTCAATTCTGGGCACATAGCTGGTGCTTAAAAGAGGACTTTTGGCTAACATCAAAGATTGAAACAATACTAATTTAATGAGCTTTAATCATAGCATGACATAGGAATGGAGTCCATTCCCATCACAATTTTTGAACCCCAAAAGACTTGGAGAAATTAAACGGTGTGAAACCTCAGTCAGGCCATCGTGTTTTCAACTACCTGGTGCAGGAGTGTATTAAAAAGAACATGATTTATTCAGGTTGTGGTCCTAAACAAGGTGAAGGAGGTCAGGTGTGCTGCTGGGAAAAATGTGTCTGTATGTGTCTGTCGGTGTATGTATATGGTATATGTGTGCTTGTGTGAGTGAGTCTCTGTGTGTATGTATGTTTGTGTGTGTGTGTGTGTGTGTGTGTGTGTGTGTGTGTGTGTGTGTGTGTGTGTGTGTGTGTGTGTGTGTCTGCATGTGTGTCTGCATGTGTGTGTGTGTGTGTGTGTGTGTGTGTGTGTGTGTGTGTGTGTGTGTGTGTGTGTGTGTGTGTGTGTGTCTGCATGTGTGTGTCTGCATGTGTGTGTGTGTGTGTGTGTGTGTGTGTGTGTGTGTGTGTGTGTGTGCGTGCGTGTGCATTTGTCTGTGTGTATAAATGTCTTTGTATATGTGTTTGTGTCTGTATTTGTGTGTGGGGAGGAAATGCAAAGACAAAGAAGACAGTCATATAACTTTACAGGAGTGGATTATGCTGAGCAGGAGGAAAGAGTCGAAGATGAGTTAAGATTTGGAGGTATAGTAAGGTGTGAAAAAACTATAGTAACAGTTCAAGGATGGAGTAGTCAGGCCTAATAACAAAGGACTGAGGAAGATGAGTACTCTATCACTGACTCATTCCCACAGCCATGAGTAGTTGGTTTACTATTAGATGTCCGAAGCGAACTCCGTCGACTGCACTTTTGTCGAACACAGAAGTTCGAAAACGGTAATATCGAACACCAAAAGCCAACCTAGGAACGGTTTTAACATGGGTCGAGATAGGTGTTCAGTGTTATTGCCAAACCACAAACCTCTCTCCTATCTCGACCCATGTTAAAACCCATTTCTAGGTTGGCTTTTGGTGTTCGATATTGCTGTTTTCAAACTTACGTGTTCGACAAAAGTGCAGTCGACGGAGTTCACTTTGAACATCTGATAGTAAACCGAGTAGTCTATTCCTCACTCATTCCCACAGCCATGAGTGCTCCATCCTTGATCCATTCCCACTGCCCTGAGTATTCTATCATTGACTCATTCCCAGAGCCATGAGTGCTCTATCTCTGACTCATTCCCACAGCTATGATTCCGTCATCCCTGACTCATTCCCACAGCCATGGGTGCTCCATCACTGACTGTTTCCCACAGCCATGAATGCTCCATCCCTGCCTTATTTCCATACCTGTGAGTACTATATTCTTGCCTCATTCCCACAGCCATGAGTACTCTATCACTGATCCATTCCCACAGCCGTGAGTGCGCCATCCCTTACCCATTCCCACAGCAGTGACTGTCTATGCCTGACTCATTCCCACAGCCATGAGTACTCTCTCCCTGACTCACTCCCACAGCCGTGAGTGCTCCATTCCTTGCTCATTCCCACAGCTGTGAGTGCTCCATCCCTTGCTCATTTCCACAGCCGTGAGTGCTCCGTCCTTGACCCATTCCCACAGCCATCCATTAGTACTCTATCACTGACTCATTCCTAAAGCCATGATTCCTTCATCCCTGACACATTCCCACAGCCATGAGTGATCCATCCCTGACCCATTCTCAGAGAAATGAGCGCTGCATCCCTGACCTATTCCTACAGCCAAGAGTGAACCCATCCCTGACTCATTCCTACAGCCAAGAGTGAACCCATCCCTGACTCATTCCAACAGCCATGAGTTCTGTATCCTTGATTCATTCTGATAGCCATGAGTGCTGCATGTATAACCCATTTTTGTAGCTTGATTACCCTCAGGATCATGCTTTTCACTAATAAGGCATATAAGGAAGTATTTAAAAAGGCTGTCCAAGTGAACTGAAAGATAGAATATGAAGTTCACTGCAGGTAAATCCACATTACTGTTCTTGATCCAAACAACCTTTGTATGAAGCATGAGCTTTGGAGAGTACATCTGATTGCAACAGTGCAGGAGAAGGTTCGGGATGTTTAGCAGAATCTGTTGTAGCAGCAAACAGAATGCTCATGTATGTCCTTAAGGTAAGTTGTTTTTCTCTTTCACTTCACTACAGATGTTCATCATGTTTCACTGTAGCAGTCCTAACCAATGGGTTATCCGGCTCCCGGTAGCCCTCGATCAGCCAGAATGCCAAAGGTAAGTAAATATGACATTGGGTGTCGTCGGTTGTAAAGGACATCAGGACATCTGATACAAAAGGAGGCAGCCAATGTCACTTCCTCAGTCTTCCTTGCCATGGAGCCTGAAGCAGAAGCATTTTTGCACTAGTGCCGGTCGGTCGTTTACCTTTTTGATTTCTGACTACAAAGTTGAAATCAACTACAGCTAAGTACCCCGTTGGGGATCCTCTTTTCTTGCCTTAACGAATGTCAGAAAAAGTTAATAATTTTCTTGCCTGTGGAAAGCAGATTCCCCATCGATATTTTCATTCCTGTTGCATCATTTGTTTAGGCCTTGACCACAACGTTCCTAACTGTGATCTCTGTCCTTCCTTTAATCCGCGTACTATTCGTCGTCGGGCTAAGCTTTTAGCTAAGAAGTTTGGAGTGTGGCCTAAGTTTGTCGGTATGGCGTCCGCTGGTCTTCAGGCTTCAGATATCATTAACAAGCATAAGGATAAGGACCGTGACAGGCTTCAGAGGGTCAGGTCTTCAGATGATGTTAAGTCGGTCGTCAGTCCTGCAGTAGCCAGTGAGGCACCTTTGCAGCCTCTGCAGTCCATGGATTTTCAACCACAGGCCTTGGTTGAGACCATTTCAGAGTCCCCCAGGCCTCCAGCTTCCATTTTGTCTTCTGACCTTCCACCTGTTGTCTCTTTAGCTGGATCCAGAGCTGCTAGGCTGGCTCTGGTGTCCGAGACCTCCGTTCTTCATTCTGACAGCAGGCCCATACCAATGATCTCTGGTTGCCAAGCCTCCAGAGTCCTTCAGACTTGCAGGTAAATCTTCCAGTCGTAAGCCTGTGAAGAAACAGGCTCCAGTTTCCTCACGTTCCCCTCAGTCTCAAATGGTTAAAATGGCTAATGACCTTTTGACTCTTATTAGGGGTTCACAGCCTACTCCTTCAAAAAGGGGTAGGGATGTCTCTCCAGAGGGTTTATCTTTTTCAGGTTCTGATACTTCTAGCATTTGTGCTGATGAAGAGGAAGTTTCTCAGTTTTTTTTCTCCTTTTGAGGACTCAGATGCAGAGGAATCCATTCCTTCTGCTTCTCCTCCAGAGAATTTCTCTTTTGGTGATGCTTTGAATACTCTTAGGGAGCATTTTAAATGGGAAGGTCAGGATTATCCCCAGTCTAAGAAAAGGATCAGGGAGTTTTTGGATTTGCTTCAGCATAAGCCTGTGGCTATTCCTCCAGTGTTGGAAGTGGTTGATGATGTTTTTCTGGAAAATTCCTTGACTCCGAATTTGGTTTCTCCTGCTCCCAGGAAACCTGACAGGTACTATAGGGTCCCTGATTCTCATTTGTTTCTTTTCAGGAATCCATTGGCTGATCCAGAGGTTATTTCTCAAGGGCCTAAAGAGTTAAGGCCACTGTTACCAAAAATCCTGTTCCTTCCTACAGGGAATCTAGGAACCTAGATAGGTGGGGTAAAAAGGCTTATACCTCTGCCACTCTTGCTATTAGGTCTACTAATAGCCTTTTTCATATGCTTAAGTATCAGCAGCACACCTTGGGGGCTATTAAGTCAAAGATTGCAAGTGTGCCTCTTTTGGCAGAGAGTAAGGATATGCAGGATTTGCTGAATTCTGTCAGTCTTGTCAATAAACATTCTTTACATTGTGGTTTTGACATTCTAGAAGCATCCTGCAGGGCTACAGCTACTGGATCTGTTATCAGAAGTCATGCTTGGCTCAGGGAGCAGCCCCTTCCAGAGCCTGTCAAGGCTAAGCTTTTAGATATACCTTTGCATAAGGACAGGCTTTTTGGCAGCAAAGCAGAGGAAGTGCTCAAAAAGATGGAGGATAAGGCCAAGTCCATGCAAACAGTTAAAGACTTTCTGTAAGTTCAACCTCCTCGCTTCAGTAGGAATTACCCTTCTAAGAGTTGGATGTTTCCTGACACCAGCAGACAGAACCGTTCTAGGACTAGAGGTTACAAATCCTCTAGGGGGCAGGGGGCTACCCCCCAAAGGTCTAAGCGTTGGCATGCTTCCACTTCTAAGGCGGGAAGTTCTAAGCCTACATCTCAGTCCAAACATTCTCAATGACTCTGTCCAACTTCCGCCTGTTCCTTCTTGCCCGGAGAGTCCTTTAGGGGGAAGGTTGGCCATTTTTGCAAATGTTTGGGCCACCATAACCGACAACAAATGGGTACTCAAAACTATGTCCCTAGGGCACAGGTTTTCTTTCCACACTTTTCCGGTACCCAAAGGATTCCTAGAAACTCCTCCAAACCAAAGGGCAAAAGCAGAAAAGCAAATTTTGCCTCTGTTACATCTGGGGGCAATAGAATCAGTAATTGCTCAGCAGGTAGGCCAGGGCTTCGATTCCAGACTTTTCTTAGTTCCAAAAAAAGAAGGCACCTGGTGTCCTAGCCTAGATCTATCCATTCTGAACTCTTTCTTGGTAATTCCAAAGTTAAGAATTCTCACTCTGCATCCGTTCCTACCAGTGTTAGACAAGGACTCCTGGCTGGTAACTTTGGATCTCAAAGAAGCTTATCTGCACATCCCTATCAGGGAAAGTTGCAGGCAATACCTTCATTTCAGAGTGGGCAAGCAACATAATCAATTCTCTATGCTGCCCTTTGGCTTATCTACTGCTCCCATAGTTTTCACAAAGTGCCTAGCCCCAGCCATTGCTTTTTGCAGGCAAAAGATAATTCAGATTTATCCATACTTGGACGAATGTCTAATTCAAGCAAATTCTCAGGAACAGCTGTTAAGGATCTGGAATTTGTAAAGGCTCTTCTCTCTCTTCCATGGGGTTACACACTCAGTGAGGAAAAATCAAAAATTGTGCCAACCAAGGAGATAACATTCCTGGGAGCAAGTCTGAACACAGCCGCCCAGATGATATATCTTACCCAGGAGAAGCTGGCACGTCTTTCAGTTTACTTCAAGGATTTGGCAAGCCTGTCCCAGCTCCCTGTAAGGAAATAACTGCAAGCTCTGGAATACATGGCCTCTTGCATTCTCATGATTCCATATGCAAGACTGCATATGAGGAAATTTCAATGGTACCTCAAGAACATTTGGTGTCAACACACACACGACCTGGATATGATGATCCCTCTGCTTCCATGTCTGCAGACAGAGTTTCTAAGGTGGGTGACAGCCTGTCTACATAACAAAGGCATGCCTTTTTGCCCACCTCCTGCCATTCAAGTTCTTACCTTGGACGCATCGGACTATGCCTGGGGAGCTCATCTGGTTGGCAGATGCATACAGGGATGTTGGAACTCCCAACAGATGTACCTGCACATAAACCTGAAGGAGCTGATAGCAGTTCAGCAGGCCTTACTAGCTTTCATGCATCTTCTTTCTCCAGGGACCCTGCTTGTCAGGACCGACAACACCACGGTCATGTGGTACATCAACAAGCAGGGAGGGACTCATTCTTACCCCTTGTGCAGGCAGAACATGATTCTCAGGTCCACAGCAGCATCCTTGGGCCTGCATCTGCTAGCTCAGTTTCTTCCAGGGAGACTCAATGTTTTGGCAGACCAGATGATAAGACAGACCCTGGATCCTCACGAGTGGCAACTGAACAGAGCAGTCTTTTACAGCAGCATTCAGTGCTGGGGCACTCCTCAGGTGGACTATTTCTCCTCCCCAGGCAACCACCTTTTACCTCTTTTTTGCACCAGACAGCATCACACCAGAGCCTGGAGAGTGGATGCTCTGTCCTTCCCTTGGATGCTGCTGTCAGTTTATGCCTTTCCTCCTCTTCCCCGAGTATTATTGAAGATCAGGGATGAATGACCAAGAACTATTCTCATAGCTCCAGACTGGCCCAGACAGCATTGGTATCCACTGCTTCACAGTCTCTCCCAATTTCCTCCTTGGCATCTTCCACTGAAGCCAGATCTTTTGGTTCAGGAAGGGGGAAACATTCTACATCCTCATCTTCAGTCTCTCCATTTGGCAGTTTGGCTCATTGTATGACTCCACCCTTTTCTTCTTCCTTCAGTCTCTCCATTTGGCAGCGTGGCTCACTGTATGACTCCATCCTTTTCTACTTCCTTCAGTCTCTCCATTTGGCAGCGTGGCTCATTGTATGACTCCATCCCATCCTCATCTTCAGTCTCTCCATTTGGCAGCTTGGCTCATTGTAAACATTCTAGATCCTCATCACTGTATGACTCCATCCTTTTCTACTTCCTTCAGTCTCTCCATTTGGCAGCTTGGTTCATTGTATGACTCCATCCCATCCTCATCTTCAGTCTCTTCATTTGACAGTTTGGCTCATTGTATGACTCCATCCTTTTCTACTTCCTTCAGTCTCTCCATTTGACAGCTTGGACCGCAAAAAACAATACAAACTAGTTAAAACAAAAAAACAGCCAGCGATGCCAAACAGTCCATGTATTAATGAGTGCTTTCGAAGGAGTCAGTGCCTCAAATTCTTCAGACAAGAAAGACAATGAATCAAGCATTTAAATAGATTGTCAATCAACATATTCAATGATTGTTTTTCAAATAGTTCAGCACTACCATCCCTCTGCATTTCAACATTTACAAAACTGTCATAAAATTAATATCAACTAAAACAAAGGATGCATTTCGTCAATAATGACACTAAGTATTCATAAATTAATTAAATACTATTAAAATCCTATCTAAAATTTCATAAAAACTTAGACTTTTTATTAAAATACATGAAATTACATGATAATAAAGCTTTGGTGCAGACTTAAAAATTCTAGTTGATGGAAATTTATGATTTATACTAAATGTGTAAAACTAATACCAAGTCACATACGTTTATATGGCTAATAAATACATACCTAACTAGGTTACTAGAACATAAGTTTTATAAATACTGACATCCGTTATATCACTAAATTATCTAATAAGTGCCTTCAATTTCAAAATGCTTTTAATTGATACATATTCATTAAGGCCTGGTGGAATATGGGCAGTTGTGCGAATTTGCCACATTACTTCACTTTCTTCTAATGGTACACTAGGTACCAAGATGATATGTGTTTTATCTAGCAAGGTGAGTTAAATACTATTGATGCTTTTATTGAAAGTATCACAGAAATTACTTGTTTTTTAGAATTTACCTATCAAGTAGGCTTGGAATGTATTAATTTCTTGGATGTAATGTTGTCCAAGGACAAAGTTAATCAGAGGTATGAAACCACGATATTTAGGAAAGCTACATATTCAAATGCTTTTTTACATTTTACAAGTAGCCACCCTTACCATCAGAAGAAAGCAGTTGTCAAAGGACAAATGGTAAGGGCAGCTAGGATGGTTTCAGAGGATAGGGACTATATAATTGTATGTGAACTGTTGAAATCTATGTTTTTGAAAAGGGGTTATCCTGAAGGTTTCTTGGATGGCATCATTTATGAGGTCAACGTTAAAAGATCCTCAGGACATTTTAAACCATTGTTACACAAAGGTTATGAAAATAATTTAATAGTCACATCTGAAGAAAATAGTGTGAACTTGGGTAGCCCAGCTTATAACTTGGGTTTTAGCTTTTTGTACACATATTCCTTAGATTTTAAAATAATCAAGGATATCTTAATTAAAAACTGGGCAGTTATCTTGGAAGACAGTGGTGTGAATAAAGTTCTTGGCAGTAACCCTACATTCACATATAGAAGGGGTCCCAACCTGAAATGTTTACTGGAGAAGAAAATAAAGCAAAACAAGGACAGTACGGGCATGAGGAATGCGGTTCTTGCCAACAATGTAAGTTCATTAAGACAGGGAATAAATTAATTATTAGGGATAAAACATATACTATCAATGGTAAATTTAATTGTGAATCAAACGGAGTTGTATATATAGCTAGTTGTGACATATGTCCTTCATATTATATTGGTAAAACCAAGAGAAAGGTTAAACAAAGGATCTATGAGCACCAGTATAGTATTAATAAGAAAGTGACTACCAACGCACTAGCTAAACACATTATTGAAAACCCTAGTCACAAGTTCCAGTACGCCGTCGTACACCAAGTGGAATGTGAATTAAGAGGAGGCCCTTGGGAACTTAAATTGGAAGAAAGTGAAGTAATGTGGCAAATTCGCACAACTGCCCATATTCCACTAGGCCTTAATGAATATGTATCAATTAAAAGCATTTTGAAATTGAAGGCACTTATTAGATAATTTAGTGATATAACGGATGTCAGCATTTATAAAACTTATGTTCTAGTAACCTAGTTAGGTATGTATTTATTAGCCATATAAACGTATGTGACTTGGAATTAGTTTTACACATTTAGTATAAATCATAAATTTCCATCAACTAGATTTTTTAAGTCTGCACCAAAGCTTTTTCATGTAATTTCATGTATTTTAATAACAATTCTAAGTTTTTATGAAATTTTAGATAGGATTTTAATAGTATTTAATTAATTTATGAATACTTAGTGTCATTATCGACGAAATGCATCCTTTGTTTTAGTTGATATTAATTTTACGACAGTTTTGTAAATGTTGAAATGCAGAGGGATGGTAGTGCTGAACTATTTGAAAAACAATCATTGAATAATTGAATATGTTTGACCATCTATCTAAATGCTTGATTCATTGTCTTTTTTGTCTGAAGAAGTTGGGGCACTGACTCCTTCAAAAGCGCTCATTAATAAATGGACTGTTTGGCATTGCTGGCTGCTTTTTGTTTTAACTCATTTGGCAGCGTGGCTCATTGTATGACTCCATCCTTTTCTTCTTCCGTCAGTCTCTCCATTTGGCAGCGTGGCTCATTGTATGACTCCATCCCATCCTTATCTTCAATCTCTCCATTTGGCAGCTTGGCTCATTGTATGACTCCATCCTTTTCTTCTTCCCTTTTCCAGCAGGTGGTTGACATGCTGAGGGAGGCCAGGAGACCTAGCACTAGGATGTCCTATTCTGGCAAATGGGAAAGATTCTCTCATTGGATGCAGGCTAAAGGGGAATCTTCTTCTCAGCCTACCCTTCCCTCTGATCCTGGAATACCTGACTGATTTGCTTCAGTGTGGTCTTTCTTTTTCCTCTATCAAGATCCATGCTTCAGCCATTTCTGCTCAGTGTTCTTTTGAGCAACCCATTTTCTCTCATGCTCTGATGAAAATGTTTCTCAGAGGTGCTTGCAACTTAAAACCTCCAAGAAGGGCACCTACTCCAGCCTGGGATCCTAATTTTGCTCTAGAGAAACTCACCCTTCCTCCTTTTGAGCCAGCTGCCACTGTAGATTTAAAGTTTCTCTCGTGGAAGACTGGCTTCCTCTTGGCTATAATTTCAGCAAGGAGAGTTTCGGAGCTGCAAGCTTTGATGGATGTGAAGCCTTTTCTTATTTTCCATGCAGATAGAGTCTCTCTGAGGACTAATCTGCCTTTATGCCTAAGGTGGTTTCTAGCCTGACTCTTAATCAGTCAATACACCTTCCTACCTTCTTTCCTAATCCTCGAAATAGAGGTGAAAGGATCCAACATTCTCTTGATGTGCACAGACAGCTCAGGGTCTACCTGGACAGGACTAAAGACCTTAGGAAATCAGCTCAGTTATTGGTCAGTTTTGCCCCTGGAGCTCAGGGCAAAGCTATCTCTAAGCAAACCATTTCTAAATGGATTGCACATTGTATTACTTTCTGTTATTCCTTTTGTGGCAAGGTTCCTCCTCAAGGGATTAGGACCCACTTCACAAGAGCAGCTTTCACTTCTGCAGCCTTTTTAAGGGGTGTACCTACTAAGGACATTTTGGAGGCTGCCAAATGGTCTTCTGTTCACACTTTCACAAAGCATTATAATTTGCCTTTGTTTTCTCGAGCCAGGGCAGGGTTTGCCACTGCTGTTCTGCGGGGCATTATCTCCATTCCACTGCTGTTCTGCATGGCATTATCTCCATTCCACTGCTGTTCTGTAGGGCATTATCTCCATTCCACTGCTGTTCTGCGGGGCATTATCTCCATTCCACTGCTGTTCTGTAGGGCATTATCTCCATTCCACTGCTGTTCTGTAGGGCATTATCTCCATTCCACTGCTGTTCTGTAGGGCATTATCTCCATTCCACTGCTGTTCTGCAGGGCATTATCTCCATTCCACTGCTGTTCTGCAGGGCATTATCTCCATTCCACTGCTGTTCTGCGGGGCATTATCTCCATTCCACTGCTGTTCTGTGGGGCATTATCTCCATTCCACTGCTGTTCTGCAGGGCATTATCTCCATTCCACTGCTGTTCTGTAGGGCATTATCTCCATTCCACTGCTGTTCTGTAGGGCATTATCTCCATTCCACTGCTGTTCTGCGGGGCATTATCTCCATTCCACTGCTGTTCTGCGGGGCATTATCTCCATTCCACTGCTGTTCTGTGGGGCATTATCTCCATTCCACTGCTGTTCTGCAGGGCATTATCTCCATTCCACTGCTGTTCTGCGGGGCATTACCTCCATTCCTTCATTCTGTCGGCTCCTCCTCCCCTTTCTCTGGGCTTTGGTAATCAACCCATTGGTTAGGACTGCAACAGTGAAACATTATGAACATAGTACAGTTGTGTACACTTACCATAAATGTAGATGTTGGAGTGTATTCACTTTTGCAGTTCTGGTTTCCCTCCCTCCTTCCCCCTTTTTTGGTCTTCTCCTGCTCACCTTTCCCAAGGTGCAGAGGCTGAATCTGGTTTTCTTTGCCAAGGTTACTTTATTTTTGGTTTAAGCCTTGTTTTCTTGGTGCTCCTGACTGTTATGGCAAGAAAGACTGAGGAAGTGACTTCGGCTGCCTCCTTTTGTATCGGAGATCCTGACATCCTTTACAACCGATGACAGCTGATGTCATATTTACTTACCTTTGGTATTCTGACCGATCGAGGGCTACCGGGAGCCAGACAACCCATTGGTTAGGAGTGCAACAGTGAATACACTCGAACATCTACATTTATGCTAAGTGTACACAACTGTACTTTCCTGTTCTATTTTTTATATACTCTCTCTCTCTCTCTTTCTTGCTTGCTTTCTTGTTTGTCCTGATTACTAACATTATATTTCTGTGTGGCCAAATAGACCTTCTCTTTTTCCCATTTTTCAAATTTGTGCCTCGCTCAGAGTACTCCTTCCCTGACAAATTCACATGGTTTGCTTTCTTTTTTTATCTTGTTTTAAGTCCTCATGTTTTTCTTTAACCTTGTCCTGCAGCTCTGCATAATCGTGTCCAAAAAATCCCACTGTGCTGCCTCTCCTTATTGTTTCGTAGTCTTCCTCCTCCTTTAAACAATCCAGTGGTGTGATCACTGCTGGATAGCATTGGTTTCCTGGGACATCTGATTCCCATCCGCCTATGTTAGGAGCATTGTTGGCTTCAAATAATGAATTCCCTGTCTCCTACTCATAGTTCTTTTTTTTGTTCCTCATGCTCATCTTAACTTCTTCCTGTTGATTCCCCCATCTACCCTTTCACAGACGCTTCTCCTTTCCCCTGATGTCCTGCCCTCTTCTTTCACTTTACCCTGTTCTCATGCATACTCAAGTTGAAGTGTTCACAATGAGAATAACGTTGAGTTCAGGGATAATGAGTTGGAGGTTCTAGAGGAAAAAGCTGCAGTCACAAAAATAATTACAAAGTAAACTTGTTGTTGCCAAAGGGTCTCAAAGGAGGTGGAATGCTCATAGCCCAGCTGAGGTGATAAAGGAGGTGGAATGCTCATAGCCCGATTGAGTTGATAAAGTCTGCTTGAGAGCATATAGTTTTTTTATTTTTATGTTATGAAGTCACAGGGGTGCAAGTATAAATATTCAGAGGAACTTAGAAGTTTCTTGCTATACACCACTTCTGAAAATAGATCTCAAACATGGCTATACATTTGACTAAAATTAGTCTTTTTAGTGGCAGTAAACAGCAGTTGTTGGTGTTGTTTAGTGCTACTAAGCAGATGCCAACTCGCAGTGACCGTGCAGATGAATGGTCTCCTGCCTGCAGTCAGATAATTAATCACTGCTAGTAGAGCATCTGTAATGGTTGCCTAGTCTCAGTCAGATACCTAATCACTGATAGAACAGCGTCTGTCTCTTGAGTTATTGTATCACTCCAGGTAGATGAATGGTCTCTTGACTGTAGTCAGATAACTAATCACTGATAGTAGAGCGTCTGTCTCTTGAGTTATTGTATTACTCCATGTAGATGAATGCTCTCCTGCCTGCAGTCGGATAACTAATCACTGATAGAACAGCGTCTGTCTCTTGAGTTATTGTATCACCCCATGTAGATGAATGCTCTCCTGCCTGCAGTCGGATAACTAATCACTGATAGAACAGCGTCTGTCTCTTGAGTTATTGTATCACTCCAGGTAGATGAATGGTCTCTTGACTGTAGTCAGATAACTAATCACTGATAGTAGAGCGTCTGTCTCTCAAGTTATTGTATCACTCCATGTAGATGAATGGTCGCCTAGCCTCAGTCAGATAACTAATCACTGACAGAACAGCATCTATCACTGGAGTTACTGTATCACTCCATGTAGATGAATGGTCTCCTAACCTCAGTCAGATAACTAATCACTGATAGTAGAGCATCTGTCTCTTGAGTTATTGTATCACTCCATGTAAATGAATGGTCACCTACCCTCAGTCAGATAACTAATCATTGATAGTAGAGCATCTGTTTCTAGAGTTATTGTGTCACTCCATGTAGATGAATGGTCACCTAGCCTTGGTCAGATACCTAATAACTGATAGAACAGTGTCTGCTTCTTGACTTATTGTATCACTCCAGGTAGATGAATGGTCTCCTGTCTGCAGTCAAATAACTAATCACTTATAGTAGAGCATCTGTCTCTCGAGTTATTGTATCACTCCATGTAGAAGAATAGTCGCCTACCCTCAAGTCGGATAACTAATCGCTGATAGTAGAGCATCTGACTCTTGAGTTATTGTATCACTCTGTGTAGATGAATGGTCTCCTGTCTGCAGTCAGATAACTAATCACTGATAGAACAGCATCTGTCTCTTGAGTTATTGTATCACTCCATGTAAATGAATGGTCACCTACCCTCAGTCAGATAACTAATCATTGATAGTAGAGCATCTGTTTCTAGAGTTATTGTGTCACTCCATGTAGATGAATGGTCGCCTAGCCTTGGTCAGATACCTAATCACTGATAGAACAGTGTCTGCTTCTTGAGTTATTGTATCACTCCAGGTAGATGAATGGTCTCCTGTCTGCAGTCAAATAACTAATCACTTATAGTAGAGCATCTGTCTCTTGAGTTATTGTATCACTCCATGTAGATGAATAGTCGCCTACCCTCAAGTCAGATAACTAATCACTGATAGTAGACCATCTGTCTCTAGAGTTATTGTATCACTCCACGTAGATGAATGGTCTCCTGCCTGCAGTCAGATAACTAATCACTGATAGTAGACCATCTGTCTCTAGAGTTATTGTATCACTCCATGTAGATGAATGGTCTCCTGTCTGCAGTCAGATAAATCACTGATAGTAGAGCATCTATCACTGGAGTTATTGTATCACTCCATGTAGATGAATGGTCTCCTGTCTGCAGTCAGATAAATCACTGATAGTAGAGCGTCTGTCTCTCGAGTTATTGTATCACTCCATGTAGATGAATGGTCTCCTGTCTGCAGTCAGATAACTAATCACTGATAGTAGAGCATCTATCACTGGAGTTATTGTATCACTCTGTGTAGATGAATGGTCTCCTGTCTGCAGTCAGATAACTAATCACTGATAGAACAGCATCTGTCTCTTGAGTTATTCTATCACTCCATGTAGATGAATGGTCTCCTGTCTGCAGTCTGATAACTAATCACTGATAAAACAGCATCTGTCACTCAAATTATTGTGTCACTCCATGTAGATGAATGGTCTCCTGTCTGCAGTCAGATAACTAATCACTGATAGAACAGCATCTATCACTGGAGTTACTGTATCACTCCATGTAGATGAATGGTCTCCTGTCTGCAGTCAGATAACTAATCACTGATAGTAGAGCATCTGCCAATCGAATTATTGTGTCACTCCATGTAGATGAATGGTCTGTCTGCAGTCAGATAACTAATCACTTATAGTAGAGCATCTGTCTCGAGTTATTGTATCACTCCATGTAGATAAATGGTCGCCTAGCCTCTGATAACTAATCACTGATAGAACAGTGTCGGTCACTGGAATTATTGTATTGCTCTGTCACTGTTGTTACTGTATCAACTGATTGTACTGTAGGTCTTCCTCTTTTGTTTTGATCTTCAGTCTTACCAAGCACAATGTTATTTTCTAATGATCTTTGTCTTTACATGAAGTGTAGACATCTGAGCGCCCAAGGAATAGTTAGGGTTTATCAGAGCTGGTTCATGGTGAAATGAGACTATAGGCAGGGGAATGGATCGAGTTCAACCCGCAGCCGTTCTAGTGTCTGATTACTTGGCCATCTCTCCCATTATCATAAGCACTGTTTGGACTTGTCAGTCTGCATACTATCTTTTTCTTTACTTCTACACTGATTGCAATTCTTTAGATTTAACTTAAAAATTGTATTTCAAATTTTATAGTCAAGCACTGATAGCCATTGGCTAAATAAAGCAATATAGTCTCAGAATAAAACAGACTTAGCATGAGGAACAGTAAACATCTCTGCCTTTAAAACTCTCATTCACTGAAACTGCATTAAAACCCGCATTCATAGAAAATGCATTTGGTCAATGACAGATTAAATGTGCCACTGGTCTGTTTTCAAACCATGAGCACACATTTTAGGGCTATGCATAAGTGCATGTTCATAGGTTCATAGGTAGGGACTATGCTATTGGCCGTAGGGCCTATATAAGCCTAGCCAAAAAATGTACCCTGGCTTTCGCCACCTAAGAAAATTATTTTCCTGTGCCCCTGTCGAGCAGAGCCACAGAAGTGATCCCTGGGGTGAATTTCCGATTTCCCATCCAATCATCAAGATTTTTCTTGGAGTGCTAATGAGGAGCTCTGTTTGCATAGATAGGTAGTCTGTTCCAGAGTATGGGAAGTCTCTGGGACAGGAATCTATCCCTCCAGCATGTTCTGTTTATTGTGGTGACAAGGTTTAGGTCCCTAGAGCGTGTAGCTCGGGGGGATTGGGATTTCTTTAAGTGGAGCATGTCCAACAGCTCTGGGCTTGACATAGCTTTGTATGTGTTCATTAATTCACTTTCCTGATTGTCTCTAATTATATCCTTTTATCTGATGTCATTTTCATTCATTTCTCAACTAATGGGATTTGGATCTGACTTAGACGCTTCTTCCAGATCCACAGATCCAACTCTCGAGCTCCTCTCTTTACTCATAATGCCCTGTCAGCCTAATATACCTCAGATCTCATTTGCAGCCATATCACTACAAATGCAGATCCACTCTCTCTCAAGCTATTGGGGGAGACAGATGCTGCTTTATCAAAGTAGTGAGTTTTCTCATTTTATTTCTTCAACAGGACTATCCCTTCAGCTTCTTCATCTTTCCTCCATTCATTTGAGTGTTTTGGTTTCTCTAGTCATCAGGTTCTTCTCTTTTACCACTGAACCTTTGGTATGTTCTTGAGTACCATTGTTGGTACCTCTGCTTTCCTTCTCTAGCCCTTTCCCCTACTACCCATTACAGGGTACTACTTGTTACCATTGTTGATAATTTTCTGTGTTTAAAAAAATATTATAATCCATCTTTCTTCCTTTTAGATATTTATCGTTGGCTGAAGACCCTTTATCTTCATTATTATCGACAAGCCAACTGGATTCAAAAAATGCATTTCGTGTAGCACAAAATTCCAAATTGAGATGCCCATAGGGAATGTGTCTTATTGCTTGGGTGCTACTCATTTGGATTCTGGATGTTTCATCTGTGCTGGCTTCAGTGCCAGCGCACTAACTGATAGACAAAACAAGTTAGTTTTAAGGGTCTACTTCCTTCTTCCTCTTTTATTTTATTTATTTATTTTTTTGACATTTGTTAACCGTCTTAGTCTGACTGTGCGGAAAAGCCTATTTGTAGCAGAGACCCGAGGAGAAAAGCTCCAAACAGATACAATATGTAAAAATGTATACATGTATGTCTACAAAAGATGCAAAACTTAATTACAACATGAGCTACAGTAGCAAGTTAAGACTTATGAACAAAAAGAATAAAACTATCTAGGGAAATATGCATCCAGTTAAGAAATGTAGTGTACATCACACAATATCTGTTTAACTGAGAAGGAAAACAGGCGAAAACAAGACTGAGGAGTAAGAAGAGCAGTGCAGCTCCAATTATTACACATATAATCTTTTAGTGTGTCAGTGATCGCTCTAAGGTCTGGGGGGGAGTTTATTCCAGGAGCAGGCAAGGGTGTGACTATATAGAAGTTTGCCAATTTGCCCAGTGTGCTTATATACTTCAAGGAGATGCTGGCCTGCACTTCAGAGATGTTTGGGGCTATAGGGGGAGATTAGGGGAGAGAGTGCGGGGCAGTGGGAGGAATTTGTTCATAATGAGTGGGTGAGGTGGAGCTGTGGAAGTAGGGGTTGGTTGTGTATTTCAGGGCATTGGAGATTTTTTAGGGCAGTGCAATGTTGGAAGCGGTAGGGGAGATTCGCTGCCAACCTAGCAATTTTATTGTAGGTGGATTCAAGTTTGGTCATGAGGTTAGACTGGAGATTAAAAAGTATAGGTGCAGCATAGAACAGAGTAGGCAGTAGAAAAGCTTGTGCTAAAGAACATTTTGAATCCTTCATCAGGTATTTTTATTTCTATATAATAGGCCTAGTTTTTGGTGTGTTTTTTTGATAGATTTGTGAATGAGTACATCAAATTTAAGTTGATCGTCAATATAAATGCCAAGGAGTTTAGTATGAGTTTCTACTGAGATAGTGGTGTTATCAAGAGATGTGACTAAGAAGGAGTTTTTACAAAGCTGTAGAGATTTAGGGAATAGACAAGAAGTTTTTTTTTTTGGATTAAGTAAAAGTTCATTGCTAGTTAGCCATTTTTCCACAGATAGGAGAGAGTCTTGGGTTAGGGACAGAAGGTGGGGGAGATTATCAGAGCAAGATATGATGGTAGAATTGTCAGCATATTGTATTGGGGAGAAGTGGGTCAAGGTGTGTATAGATTATTTGTGAAGATGTTGAAAAGTAGGGGGCTGAGACTGGAGCTTTGGGGTACACCAGTATGAACAGGAAGAAAGGGAGAGGAGTCTGGTAGCCATTTAACAGACTGGAATCTGTCAGAGAGGTAGCTTTTGAACCAGAGTAAGGTAGAGGGAGAGAGATTGAGATGTTTGAGTTTAGCTAGAAGCAGAGTATGAGCAACAGTGTCAACAATGTTTGCTAAATCAAGGAAGAGGGAAGAGACTAGTTTATTTTCATTGCGTGCTTTGGCGATGGTCGGAATGAAAGTAATGAGAGCAGCAGCGTTGCTATGGCGATGATGGAAGCCATGTTGTGTGGGCCTTAGAAGGTTTTCTTGTAGAAGGTGTACAAGTATTTGTTTTTGTATGCATTTTTCCATTATTTTGGAGAGGGGGGACAGGATTTCAGTGGGACGATAGTTGGAGGGGTCTGTGGAGTTTCCGCCTTTGTGAAGAGGAATGACATAGAATTTCCTCCAAATTTTGGGGACAGTATTTTCAAGACTGGATCAGTTTATGAGAATCGAGACATGGTAGGTGAAGATGTTAGCAGCGATTTTGAGGAATTGTGGTGGAAGGTTATCTGCCAATGGAGAATAAGGTTTAAGCTTAGATAGAAGAGATCTGATATAAGCAGTGGGAGTGGGTTTAAGTGAGAAGCTGGGGTAGTGGAGGAGGGAGCGGACTCGGTAGAGGAATGATTTGCATTGTTATTTTTGGTAAGATTTTTGATAGAATTAATGAAGAAACTATTTAGTTGAGTGGCAGTATCAAGGTCAGAAGAATCAGGAACTACGTGTAGCAGGCTTACCAGGATAGAGAAGCTTATTAATATTGTTCCAAAATAGTTTGGGATTACAGTGAGGTTTGTTAAGAGGTTTATAATAATATTGCCTTTTTGTCCTTTTCAACATTTTTCTTGGTAGTCTTTCTAAGTTCTCTTTAAATTTGAAGGTCATTTGGCAGGTTGTTTTTTTCCATGTCTGCCAGGCCCAATCTCTTTGTAAAATCAGGTTACAAGTGGGTTGTGATAACCAAGGTAATGAGTTGGCTTTAAGTTTTATATTTCTTCTTCTTCAATTTCAACTGGAGCTCAACCCCCCCCCCCCCCCCAAGAAATCAGACAAAGGAAAGCCTGTTTCAGCTTTCAAACGCAAAGATACCAGAAAAAGGTCTTTGGACCCATCAACATCTTTAGCTCTGTCCTTAGAGTCACCATCCACAATTTCAAAGAAATCGGATCTGACTCCCTTATATCCCACTAGCTCAAAAGTGAAATCTGCTTAGATCCAGTTGCTTAATTACTCACCAGATCCAATAGCTACTCTACTTCCTTCTCCCTTTTTTACATAAGTCTGTACATAAGCACTCCAGGCCATCATCTGCTATCTGTTCACTTAGGTCCTCCAGGAGCTTGTCTGAGGCCGAAGTGGATAGGATGATGAGGAAATTCCTCAGAGCTCAGATCTAGTTGGGGTAATTTCATTTCCATCTTCCATTGTATGTGTGAACCTGCCCATTACCAGTTCTCTTTTAGTACTCCTTCTCTGATCTGGCTGTGATTTCAGACCCCTCAGGTCTGAGGTCCCTGGGTGTGTCTTCGTCGGATCCAAAGGCAGGTCGCTGTTTGACTCCAACCGCTACCCTGAGCTGTCCAGCTCTGAATGTTTCGGGCGCCAGGCTTGGAAGGAACTAGATACTGCAGAGGTCATCCCTAAGCACCCAGATGCATTTTTAGTCCCACCAAAGGACAGAACACACTGGAGCAAGGTGTCCCCATAGATGCCATGGTGGTGGCAGCAGCCACTAAGAAAGAGCTTGCAGAGTAGAGCTCATCTGTACAGCCCCCTAACAGGAAGTCTAGGGCCTTGAACAGATTCGGTAAGTGCTCTGTGGTCATTGAATTACTTGGCACATTTCACAAGATTGCAAAGAGATTTTACTAAAGAGCTGTCCAAATCTCTTTCTGGGTCCATGCCTGTAGAGAACCAAAATAAAGTTTCTTCACAACTTGCCACCCTTCAGTCAATAGCTAACGCATCCATGTGGGTGATATGCCACACTGCAAAGGGTACGTCATGGGTGACCAGTTTGGGCATAGCTATTAGGAGACGTGTTGGGATGCATCTATATAATTTTGTGGAGCCCTTCAAGTCTTCATTCATCAATGCTGCATTTGATGGATCTTCTCTCTTTGGCCTAAAGGTGAAAGAAATACTCTCTAGAAGTGAACAAGAGGGAAAGAACTTGTCAGCCATAGGGATCCATTTTTCTTCTCCTCAAATGCTTTTTTTCCTAGAATCAGTGAGGAGGTAGAGGGATGTGGTTCCACAAATCCCGGGGTCCTTTCCAAGACTCATGAGTAGATACTTCTTCCAGTGGCAGAGGAGGGAACTCTAATAGAAGATGCCACTGTCACTGCAGTGGTGGCCTGCAGAACCATGGTTTCTGTGATTTGTTCTCAGATAAACCCTACCAGCACTTCTGAAGGGTTTGCAGACTGTTGCCCACTAGAGTCAGTCAGGGTATTTGTCTCTGCACCTAAAAACCTGGGCATCCATCACAAAAGAATGCTGGATGCAGAGAACTATATCCAGAGGTTATATCATACCATTTTCCCAAATTACCCCTCCACAAATGAAGAGAATCCCCAGTGTTCCACCCAATCAGAGTGAGGTGGCAGCCTTTGAAATAGAAAAGCTGCTCAAAAAAAGATTCCTGCAGAAGGTCCCCAATGGACCAGCTAGGATCCAGGGACCTACTCAAGATTCTTCTTAGTGCAAGAAGACAAACCTATCCTGTATCTCAGCAAAATTCAAGTTTCTGAATGGTTACAATTCAGTCCATTTTGCCCCTACTGCAAAAGGACGACAGATCTTCAGGATGTGTACTATCACATCAAAATGAACAGGTGCTCTAGAGATATCTGCTCTTCCTGCTGGGAGCCGGTCATTACCAGTTCAGAGCACTGCCCTTTGGCCTCATCACAGCCCCCAGGGTGTTCACCAAATGCAGTGGTAGCACCTCATGCAAGACTGCTGAGATTCAGAGTATTTCCTTATCTAAATTACTGGCTCCTAAATGTCCCAACCAGACATCTACTTCTACAGGCAAGGGACTACTTATTGCAGGTGTGTCTTCGCCTAGGTATTGCAGTCAGTAACAGCAAATCACAATTCATATATACTCAGAATTGGGAGTTCATAAGTGCTAGTCTAGATAAGGTCAGTCAGATAGCCTCTCTTCCCATGAAACACATATTCAGACATTCAGATCACAGGTCAAGATAGTGGTCTTGCATCCATGTCTTCCAGCATTATTAATCTTAAAAGCCCTGGGATCCATAGCAGCAGCAGCTAACACTGTAGTTCCTTTAGCCAGGTTTCACATATGAATTCTAGAATAGACTGTATTGGTACAGTGGTCTATTCTTCTGCAGCCTTTATTTGCCCCAGTCAGTATCACACAGTCTTGCTAAAAAAATATCTTCTTTGGTGTCTCCATTTGGAGAAAGTTTCTCAAGGCCATTCTTTTGTTCTTTCCCTGCCCATGGCCATGGTGACCAAGGATGTCTCCCAAATGGGGGGCGGGCACTGCTTTGAAACGATAGTCCAAGGTACATGGTTCTCAGAAGAGGCCAAGGTGCATATCAATGTCCTGAAAACGAGAGCAGTTCTCCTTGCATTGCAGGCCTTTGAAGATGCTCTCCCTTCATGGAAGATTGCTGCTCAGCTGAACACTATGTGTGTAGTCTGGTACATCAACAAACAGGCAGGAACCAGATATTACCCACTATATCGAGAAGCACTGAGAGTGTGGCAATGGCGATGTCTTCCAGCTGCTTTCTGACAGCAATGCACATACTGTTACCCACTATATCGAGAAGCAATGAGAGTGTGGCAATGGCGATCTCTTCCAGCTGCTTTCTCACTGCAATGCACATACTGTTACCCACTATATCGAGAAGCAATGAGAGTGTGGCAATGGCGATCTCTTCCAGCTGCTTTCTCACTGCATGCACATACTGTTAGCCACTATATCGAAAAGCAATGAGAGTGTGGCAATGGCGATCTCTTCCAGCTGCTTTCTGACTGCAATGCACATACTGGGGAAGGCCAACATGATTGCATACAAACTAAGCTGCTCCATTCTGATGCTTCACGAGTGGTCTCTCAATGCTAAAAGGATGGAGAGAATTTTCCATCGATGGGACCACCCATGCTGTGATCTTTTTGCTTCTCCCCACAATAATAAGTGGAGCAAGTTCTTCTCTCTGGTCCCTCTAATGGTGGAGTCATCGATTGGCCCTCCAGTCTCCTCTATGCTTACCTCCCTGTTACTTGTCATCCACAAATTTCTACAGTAAGCATACCAATTGAAGGGCATGATTTTATCTTCATTGTACCTTTTTGGCCTCATCAAATTTGGTTTCCTTTCCTGTGGTCTTATCTTCTGCATCTGTCCTGGTTACCGGACTGCAGTCCAGATCTCCTGTCTCACCCGACAGAGATAATTCAACCAGACATAAAACTCAAACTCATCCTCAAACTGACTGCATGGTTCCACTGATTATTAGACAGCCCAGGCTTTTCTCCTCAGTCCATTATATTTTATCTTCTCAAAGTCTTCTGCTAGGAAAATTTACAGAAGTATATGGAAGAGATTTGCTTTCTTTCCCCTTAAGAGAGATTTGGACACTTTTTCTGCCCCTATGCCAGCTGTACTTGAGTTTTTAGCTTCAATTTTTAATGAAGGGGATCATTTTTCTATTAAGCTGCAGTTGGCTGTCATTTCAAACTTGCATCTTGGTGGTGAAAATAATTCTTCCTTAGCTTCTTCTCGATTATGCAAAGTGTTTTTCAAAGGAACCTTCTTGCTTAGGCCTCCAGCAATGATCCTACTCCTCCTTTGGATTTAACTGCCTTGCTTCAAGGTCTGACCCAAGGCCCCTTTGAACCTTCATCCAAGACATACCTTAGGTATTTCCTGGAAAACCATTTTTATAGTTACTATTTCTTCAGTTAGATGAGTATCCAAAATCCAGGCTCTCTTCTCCAAGCCTGCTTACCTGGTTTTCCACAAAGTCAAGGTTTCCTTACAGACCAACCTGTTTTTTTTTTTTTTTTTTTTTGTCTAAGGTAGCTTTTGAGTCCAATATCAACCAGGTCATTAACCTCCCAGTTTTCTTGCCAAGGTTCTCAAATAAAGGAGAGTACATGCTCCATCTTTTGGATGTACATAGACAACTTCAGTTTTATCTCCATCGGACCAAAGATTTCCAGAAGACTGACCAGTTATTTGTATCCTTCTCACCTAACAGATTGGGCATAACAGTTTCTAAAGTTACCCTTGTCAAATGGTTAACTGATGGCATATATTTTGTCTATAGTAAAAGAGGGATCTGAAGTTTTTTATTTGATCTTCAACCTGTGGGTTTGGATCCAACATCGGACCTGACTCGACTGTATACTATAGCTGTTAAGATCCAAAATTCTGAGCTTCTCCCCTACCCATAATGCCCTGCTCTTCCTTCATCCACTCAGATCTCGTTTGCCACACTTTTGACAGCATTGGATTGCGATCATCTGAGCTCCTTTGGGGACTTAGTGAGTGCTTTTTGAAAATTTCTTTTTTATTTTTTCTTCTTGTTATAGTTTTTCTTCTTTTCTTATTTCCCTACCCTCTTTTTCTTCAATCCACATTAGTCCATTTATTTTCCTTTATGGTTCCTTCTGTTCCTTTTTCTTTCGTTTAAAAAAAAAAAAAAAAAAAGTTCTAACTTAGAAGCCCCTTTCTTTTCTTAGGGTTTTTGTCTTCTGCCTTTTCATTGTGTCAGAACAAAACAGCTGTGTTTAAAAAGTGTGCTACATGTGGGCATAAGATCACTGTATCAGATGCCCACATGGAGTGTGTTGTTTGCTTAGGGGCTTGTCCTTTAGACTCCTCCTGTGCCATAAGTGCTGGCTTCAACAAGTGCACACTTATTGATAGGAGAAATAAGCTCATTCTAAAGGGCCTTTTACCCTCTTCTTCCTCCTCCATAACTCTTTCCATTTCAGGGGCTCAACCCCCCACCAGGAAACACAAAGAGAAGAAATGGTCCCCAAACAGAGCTTTTTCTTTGGCTCTTGAACCTCCACGTAAAACCACCAAAACTTTGATCCTAAAAACTCAGATCTGAGTGTCGGTGAAGACCTCAGCTCCGATCTCTGAGATTCTCTCTGGCGCCAACTACCTCAAGACCTAAATTACCATTTTTACAGTCTCCTACACCAATCTCCAGGCTGCCTTCTGTTGCGTCTTCCATCAGGTCCTCTCGGAGTCTTTCTGAAGCTGAGTTTGACAGTATGCTGATGAGGTTTCTCAAGACACAAATTCAAATGGGGGTTTGCCTGCTCCATCTCCTGTTGGATCTGGTAGCCACCAGCCTTCCTTTGTTCCCATCTCTCCTTCTCTGATCCGACCCCTGGCTTTGGAGGCATTGTGTCCAAGGATCTTGAGAGTTGAGATGTCAGAGCCGACAGGTATTGCTACCTCAACTGCAATGATTGCCCTGGGTAGATCAGCTGTGACAGTCTTGGATCAGGTCAACTCTTGGAACCATAGCATGGGTGTGAGGTCTGAGGGTTTGATGTCAGCTATGAAGTTTTTAGAGCTGTCTTTTCCCTTCAGAGCCTCTGCACTTGATAGTTTGTCTCTGACTCCCCTCTCAGATCTGGGAGTGGTGGAGACTTGTAGGATTTCTCCTCTGACAGTTTCAGCTCCAGCTCCAGCTAATGTTCCCTCAGATCCCCATTCACCCTCGGCTTTTGAGGTGGTGGAGAGGGTTCTCTCCATTCCTAGGAGAGCCTTGACTCTCCCTTCTTCGGAGCCCCGTCTCTCCTCAGGAGAGTTTGTGCAAGAGTCATCCTTTCTGTCACCTCCCAGACGGCCTGCCCAGAAGATTTGCAAGACCTCTTCCCAGTTGGAACACCCAGAGTCTTCTGATACCTACCTGGAGCATCTCACCGAGGAGGTTCATCGTAAGCATACATGTAAAATGAGACACGTAGATTCCTCCCAGGAATCCCTCACCTGATTTGCATGAAGGGAAACTTCATGGAAATCCTGCACCAGAAGGGCGGGTGGTCTGCCAAAACCCTAACCCTGACAAATTGGTGTTCCTGGAAGCCTTCAGGTCAGGCCCATCTACAGCCTGGGTGTCCACCCCTGCAGACCCCCTTATTGACCTCTGTGATGACCGTGCCCTGGCCCAGCAATCAAGGAGCCTCAATCCTTACCACTAATACCAGGGAGATCATCTCATAGAAGAGGAAAGGATAACAAATACACACAGTAAAGTACAATTTCCCTTAAGTGCACACAGAGATCACAGTCAGTCAGGGACTGGTTGCTCCCTTGCTCCCCAGGTCCCCAGTAAGACTCCCCACTGGCACAGCTATAGGGTCCAGATCTCAGCCTAGCTGGCAAGCTAACCTCCAGCACCCTCTCTGTCTAACCAGTGTTTCGTATCCCTGCCCAGGTAGCTGACACACACACACATACTTTGAGATATGTATTTATACAACTTGACAGACACTCCTGTGAAAGGCTGACACTGATTCTCCAGCTATGCCCTTTTACTCAGACTATATGGTAGTAATTTCTGCCACCACCAGCTAACAATTACCAGCTACCCAAAGGCCCATGAAAGGGTGTCCAATTATTACTGTGCAATATTATTATCCAGTTGGTAATGTGACTATTCAGTGTAAGGCTTATTAGAGTGGCCTATTACAATACTCTATAAATATACAATGTACTCTAGAGCTTACTTTGTCTCTACACAAACCATCCACAGGCAACGGTTTTTAAAATATTTAATAATAAATAATTAAAACACACGAAAATATACTGCACCACAGAGATATCTAAGAGTTCAGAGATCACACCAAAACTTAAAACAGTACAGTAGGACAGGTCTGATGTCAAAGAAAAACACTTAATCTAACATTCTAATCTTTAGCTATTCTTAAGAGAAAACACAGTGCTATAATCCTACTTAAATACATAAAGAGCATAAACAGTGCTGGGGTTGATGGTCCAAGACAAAATGCTTTCAGTCTCTCACTGAACAATAGTTTTTAAAACTCACTAACAAACAGCTCTGCTAAGGCCCTCCCAAATTACATCATTTTAACATGTAGGTTTTCCCAGTATTCACATTACATAATTTTGACACTTAGTCTGGAGTTCACAGGCCACTATCTAACACCTAACAATCTAACACCTGCTCAGGAAACTACAACAATAAAAGACATTTCACATGTATACTCTAACAATTATTCCTTACGTTAAGACAATAGAAATAATTTGTTCAGCCAGCCGCTTCGGCGCCACTTTTTAGATAATTGTAACTTCAAAGAACACTTGAAATACTTGGCTTGGTTTTCCTTACAGCAGATGGCAATGTTGCAACAATCTTGAAGTTCACATTTTACAGTGTTTCCTTTCATTTAAGAACACAAGCCTGTAGTTTACATTTATTTATACAAATGATAGAATTATGTATCAAATTCTATTTGACTAGGCTGGCAGCCTTCGCCTATCTTTCCCCAATCTTCAGAACCTCATCTCCTGCAGGGCATGGAAAGAGCCAGACACACTAGAACCCATTCCAAAATGCCTGGACAGAATCCTTAGCTCCCCATTGCATAGACCCTATTGTACTAATGGTGTCCCAGTTGATGCCATGATGGTTACAGCAGCCACAAAGAAGGAGCTGGCCCAGGAAAGCTTCTCTGTCCACCCCCCCTTAAAGGGAGTCCCGGTCAGTCGACAGATTTGGTAAGCATGTGAATGCTTCAGCAACCTTCACACTGTGAGCACTGAACTATTTGACACGTGACCAGACTACAGAGACCCCTTTTCAAGGAGCTGTCTTGTTGTACCCCAGGGTCCATGTCTGCAGAGAAACAGAAAACATTTTCCTCCAAAATGGCCACCCTTCTTTCTGTAGCTAATAGGTCCATGCCGCAGAAGCTGCCTCACGGGTGTCTAGTTCCGGCATTGCTATTAGGTGCCATGCCTGTATGTGGCTTTGTGATTTCATGGAACCCTTTAAGGCATCATTTACTATTGCCCCTTTCAACAGATCATCATTGTTTAGACTTACATGGTGGTAAAAAGTTGCAGTTCTGAAGATCTCAAGGTCCTTTCCAGGAATGTCAGGGAGACTTTTCCTCCAGAGGCAGAGAGGGAAATGGTACAAATGGCAGAGGCTGGCCTTGTGGCAAAAGGAATCCCATGATCCAGGGGTCCGGAGATACTTTCTCAGACAGAAAGATTGCCCAACTGCTCATCTCTGGAGACAGTCAGGAGACATCTATCACTACATCCAACAGCCTGGGAGGCCATCACATATGATCGTTGGGTGTTAAACATCATATCCAGAGGCTATTTCATACCCTTTTTCCAAAGTCCCACTCTAATCAAGTCCCTCCCCAATGTTGCACTCAGTCAGAGGGAGGCTGCAGCATTACAAATTTCAAAGCTGCACAGAAAAAGAGTCATCCAGGCCATCCCAAAGACCAACTCAGATCAGGCATCTATTCCAGATTCGTTTTAGTACCCAAGAAGACGGGGAACCACAGACCCATTTTGGATATGTCAGACCTGAACAAATCTATTGCCTATTCAAAGATCTGAATGGCCACAATTCAATCCATTCTACCCTTCCTGCAGAAGGATGACTGGATGTACTCAGTAGACCTTTATCACAATAAAATGAACAGGCTTTCTAGAAAGTTTTTCCACTTCTGGCTGGGAGCCAATCATTACCAGTCCAGAGTACCCCCCTTTGGGCTCGTCACAGCCCCCAGGGTGCTCACCAAGTGTATGGCAGTAGTGGCAGCTCACCTGAGACTGCAAAGATTCTGTGTGTTTCCCTATCTGGACGATTGTACCCTCAATGCTCCCACCAGGCATTGACTCCTCCAAGCTAGGGGCTATCTACTTCAACTAGCCTCAACCTTGGGCATCTCCATCAATCTAAAGAAATTGCATCTACATCTGGTCCAGGTGATAGCCTGTCTAGACACAATACGTTGCTTAGCTCTTCTGTCCCCAGACAGTGTCTCCACCCTCAGGCTCCATGTTAAACAGATTCTAGACATTCCTATGCCTCCAGCTTGTCTTGTTCTAAGAGTGTTGGGCTCCATTGCTGCTACTATAACTCTTGTTCCTACAACTCGTCTCCACATGAGAGAATGCAGGGAATCTCTTCTCTCGTGGCTTCAATTGCAGGTTCTAGAACAAAGTTATTCCTTTATCCTTCCTCCCCCAAAGGCAATGATGTCCACGGACCCTCCCATCTTGGGTGGGGGGCATTTTGTGGGTCAGACAGTCCAAGACACCTAGCCCCTTTTAGAGACCAATTTGCATATAAATGTCCTGGAGATGAGAGCAGTGCTGCTAGAGTTGCAAGCCCATCAAACCTCTTTTCCCTCAGGAACCATTGCAATTCAGACAGACAACATGTCCGTTGTTTGGTAGATCAACATGCAGGGAGGAACCAAGTCTTACCCCTTATGTTGAGAAGCCATGAGGTGGTGGTAATGGGCGATCTTCTTCAACCACTTTGCAGTGCCAATGTACATTCTGGGAAAGTCAAACATTCTAGTGGACAGGCTCAGCAGGACTTACAAGTGGTCTCTGAACCCTTCAGTGGCAAACAAGATCTTTCAGAAATAGGGTCAGCCCTACTGCGATCTCTTCACATCTCCTTCCAACACCAAATGCAGCAAGTGTTTGTCCTGATCCCTCTGCAGGGACAGTCACTGAGAGATGCTGTAGTCCATGCTTGGCACCCCAATCTGATTTATGCCTATCCCCCACTTTCTGGATAGGGGAGGAGCTCAGATTTTCGGATCCTAGATATATAGTATATGGCTGAATCAAATCCAATGTTGCATCTGACCCCACAGGTTGAAAACAAATGAAAAAGAAATAACTCAGCTGGAACGTTATGGTAAGCACATACCTTCTTTTTACCCTTGCTCAAGCCCCCTAGAGCTCATCCCACAAGGTCTATGGCTGTATCCTCAGCCTTTTGGCCAAGAATGTTCATAAATGACATTTGTGCAGCTGCCTGTTGCTCCAATGCTCAAACTTTTATTGATCATTACAAACTGGATTTAGTTTCTAGAATGAGATCTGCTTATGGCTCTGCAGTATGCCAAAACATCCTTCCATGAGAACCACCCAAGGTTCATCTAGCTGGCAATTCTGTCCCATCAGATGAGGAATGAATGAAAATAACAACATCAGATAAAAAGTTATGTACGCACCATAATGCTACATCTGTGTTGTCCATTTTCATTCTTCCTCAACTTCTCGCCCACCTAACCCCCTTCCATTTGCTCCTGGAGAGACTTAAGGGATATTACTTTGGGAACTCATGTTCCTTGTCTGAGCACCAGTTCTGTTCTTTTAATCTATACCTTTAAGTTTCCTTAAGATATTATCCATTGTCTGCTGAGGGCAGCAAACTCGATCTGAGGTATGTTAGGCTGCTTGAGCATTATGAGTAAAGAGAGTAGCTTGAGAGTTGGATCTGAGAATCTGGAAGAAGCAGCCAAGTCAGATTTGAGTCCCATCAGTTGAGGAAGAATGAAAATGGATAGCACAGATGTAACATTATGGTGAGTGCATAACTTTTTTTAATTAAGCACCACTTCTTAGCATGTGTTTTAAATTTGTAGTTTTTAACATTTTTCCAGTAAACAGTGAAAAAAATGTATGAATCAACCATAAAGGCCACTCAAACTGCTGTCATTATAATCCACAATATCAGTCTTTAGGAACAATCTCTGCAGAAGTAAAAGTCATCTGAATAATTCCACATTAAAAAAACCTGTAACTAATAAAGAGGCTGTTGTCAACAAACAAACTTGTGTTTCAGTGCTTCAACTACAAATTCAGTGTCTGCTGCTCTTTGAGAATAAATTGCCTATGTCATGTTAAAAAAATTGGCGTGCATCAGCAATCAGTCTTAACTGGTGTGGGAAGAGAACCCACAGTGTCCTCACCAAAAGCAAGTCTGCTGGCAGTTGTAGCACTAGCACTGAAGAATACAGCTATGAAACTTTGTTTGTGATTGACATTGACAGACTGTAATCCTCAGTGATTTACAAAAACAAACAAACAAAAAAAAAGAAATAAAATTAAAGGAGACCTGGCAGTTAGTGTGGAGGTTTAAAGGGTTTACTATCAAAAGGTGGAACACGGAATGCTCTCAGATGGAAACTTGAAACATGGATATTTGAATTTCTATCTTGCTGAACATTCCCGTGTGCGAAAGTTTATATCAGGAAATGCACAGTGCATTCGCTGATATAAACTCAAAATACTGTACAGAGTTTGTGGAACAGTGCTGTGTGGAAAATTCATCCCTTTCCTCACTGTAGTACGATCTCAGAGTTGGAATTTATAGTTAGCAAGGGTGCAGGGGGGCTTGCCCCCTGCAAAAACATGGTTAGTTATGAGTTTCCTTTACCTGAGCTGCTATACGGACATCACGTCATGTGTTTGGCAGCAATGTCGAATCTGCTGAATTCATTCAGCTGATTCGACATTGTGCCGTGTTGTGCATTTTCGTTTTTTTTATTTTGGAGTTTTGCACGGAAATAATTTTAATTTTCAGCATTTTAATAGTAAACCATTTACAGCACTTGTTTGCAGTTAATTAAGATCGCGTCTATATCACGTTATCGTATGCTTATATACTCGAAAACCTAATGATCGGCACCAAAATCTACTAAAATAGTAAAATCTGACATTATCAAAAAAAACAGATGTCGAAAAGTCATAGTTGGCCCACACGAAACATGTGATATAGTACATCAAAGCCACGCCTCGTCGCTTACAACTATAAAATAATGGGTACATGTTAGTACATCGACAAGTTAGAAGATCGACATCCACTTCACCGACACATGAAATAATCGACACCGCAAATCACGGACATTTAACAGGTAAGAAGTTTAAATTTCGCTAATCATGCCTACCACACATGCATAACACTGCCACACTTACTAAAACATGGTAGGCATGATTAGCGAAATTTAAACTTCTTACCTGTTAAATGTCCGTGATTTGCGGTGTCGATTATTTCATGTGTCGGTGAAGTGGATGTCGATCTTCTAACTTGTCGATGTACTGACATGTACCCAAAATAATATATTATAGCTATGTAACACTTAATTATCGTGTACATTGACATATGTAACAAAATATTTATATTATATATATTTACCGCCTGTTAACTATATTTCAAAACAAACTTGTCACCTGGAAGTAACAAATATTACTTGTATAAATTACATATGAGTATAAGTCACTTTGTACACTACACCGCATAGGCATTGCAGCCATGGTTGACATGTCGCAGTCCTGTACTGGAATTCTAGGTAACACTTACAACACTATTATATCCCAAAAAAAATCGGAAAATATTACATACAGATGGGTACCTTTATAATTTAGAGAGAACTTTAAAATGTAAACCTTACTGGTGTTGCAGGTTTAAGCTAGTGAACAAATGTAAAGGCTGAGCTGTCACCGTTACTGTAGCAGATGGTGAACAGATGTTAAAATCAGTCTCTCACCAGCATGCACCAGATCCTACTGAAGTAGAGAGGTACAAAGCTTGCCATACTTTAAAGGAGACAGCTCAATTGTGTAGAAACACTCCAGCTTTAGCTGTAGATGACGTAGTAGCGAGTACGTCTTTTCAAAGTACTGTACATTTACCATCTAGAAGGTCAATGCTGCAGCAGGTATATCAAGTTAGGCGTAAAAAGATGTTGACATACCCTACTGTACACACTTCTCTGAATGTAATAGACTCTACACAATATTGCCTCAGACAAGGTGCATTCATTCAGAAATGAATGGTAGACTTACACACCAATACGTGTTTTAGTGTTTACAACTGTGGAAAACCTACAGAATCTACGTCACAGTATTATGTGGTTCATGGACGGTATTTTCCTAACAAAAGCACGATTTTGCCGACAGCTATATACTGTGCATGGTTTCATCACATTTGGTGATAATAGCAAATGTTTACCTCTCATTTACTGCCTCATGACAAAAAAGTCATAAATCTTATAACTATTCATGTGAGTGTTTTTTTTGGCTTCTTAACATCTTTCTATTTGGAACCTTCTGTGCAATACATACTAACAGATTTTGAGATGGCAGCTATAAAAAGTGTTAAGCAGAATTTTTGTAACGTTGTAAATAAGGGATGTTTGTTTCACTTTGCCCAGGCTATTTGGTGTAAAGTGCAGAGTTTTGGTCTGGCTACTCTTTATGGAACATGTGTAAAATTCCAATTGTCAGTGAAAAAGCTAATTGCATTAGCTTTTCTAGATGAAAGTGAAGTCCTTCCCAATTTTCATACCCTATGTAAAACCTACCCAGTTGATGAGAAAGATGTGCTATAACATATTTCTCTGAAGTGTACATGTTAGGACACCCTAGGAAAGTGCAGACTAGAGCAACATCACGTTCAAGGTTTCCTCCTATCTTTCCAATTGATTTTTGGAATGTGTCTACATTGAATAGGTTCATAGGTAGCTACCAGGCTATCTGCCCAAAGGCATTTGTAAGCCTAGCCAGAATGTGTTGGCTTTCGCCGTCCCCTTATCATTACCCAGGACACAGAACTATGTGGAAGGATGGCACAGGCATGTATGTTGTCTATTAGGCAAACGTGTATGTGATATATCTGCTATCCTTGATGTGTTGGTTTGGGAACAAAACAGAGTCAACGAAGTTAGGTTACAAGTCATGGCAGGTTCTGTTGCTTCACCAAAAAAAAGGAAAACAATTGAGAGACAGTACAGGATGCCAACAGTGCTAAGTAAACGGTCTGAATACACCCCTGCAGAGTTTCTGACTGCTATCGCTATGCTTCTCAAAGTGCAGATGAGCTACGTAATTACATCAATGCACCAATCATATTTGCACATTGGTTTTACTCACCTTATTTAATTTCTTATTATATCCACGGTGGTGGTGCTGCGATAGAGTTGTCGCCTCACAGTAAGATGCTATTCGGTTCGATTCTCAGGTAGAGCGTCTTCTGCGTGGAGGCATGTGTAAATGGGCGTACCTTCGTTGAAGATTGTGTGCCAGGGATGGCAACTCGGTATGTAAAAATCAGCTGCCAATCATTAGCGGACTGGAGTTCTGCTGTGGCGACCCCTAACCGGGAAAAGCCAAAAGACACAACAACATTTAATTTCTTATTATACTATTTGTCCAACAATGAGTTGTACACAATTACGTCCTTATACGTTTCACTGTAAGTAGATGCTGTAGGAATGAATATTTACGTTTCACTGTAAATAGTTGTTGTAGGAAGGAATGTATGGTTTACCACAGAGGTGTTCTATTTATTTGTTTACATTCACACAGTGCATCACAATAATATGTATCATTTACATTCACCAAGGCACGGATTGCGAAGTGGTCAACCATGATATTTCGACATTTGCAGATTCGACATTATCAGCTTACGCTATTTAGGTGGATCTAGATCTTGGTGCCAGTCATTAGGTTTTCGAGTATATAAGCTTACGATAACGTGCTATAGACGCTTAAGATCAGGGTTTGACTCTGAGCAAAGTCACATAACTAGACAGTTTTATGAGAGGTATAGGGCTTGGCTGCTGATCTGTGTACACACGCTTTTTGTGCTGTGTGGTGTGGGGCTTGGCTGCAGATCTGCGCACACAAGCTTCTTGTATGAGTTGTATGGGGCTTGGATGCTGCTCTCTGCACACACGCTTTTTGTGCTGAGTGGTATGGGGCATTTCTGCTGATCTGTGCAAATAGCCTTCTTGAATGAGTGGTATGGGGCTTGACTGCTGCTCTGTGCAGACACATGCACACACACACACACACACACACACACACACACACACACACACACACACACACACACACACACACACATGCTTTTTGTGCTGAGTGGTGTGGGGCTTGGCTGCAGATCTGCACACACACGCTTCTTGTGTGAGTGGTATGAGGCATGACTGTTGATTTGTGCACACAGGCTTCTTGTATGAGTGCTATGGGGCTTGGCTGCTGCTCTGTGTACACATGCTTCTTGTGGTGAATGGTATGGGGCTTGGCTGCTAATCTGTGCACCCAGGCTTCTTGTGATGAATGGTAAGGGGCTTGGCTGCTGCTCTGTGCACACGTTTCTTGTACTGAATGGTATGGGGCTTGGCTGCTACTCTGTGCACACATGCTTCTTGTGGTGAGTGGTAAGGGGCTTGGCTGCTGCTCTGTGCACACGTTTCTTGTACTGAGTGGTATGGGGCTTGGCTGCTACTCTGCACACACACACACACACACACACACACACACACACACACACACACACGCTTCTTGTACTGAGTGGTATGGGGCTTGGCTGCTACTCTGCACAAACACACAAACACACACACACACTCTTCTTGTGCTGAGTGGTATGGGGGATTGGCTGTTGATCTGTGTACACACTCTCTTGTGCTGAGTGGTATAGGGCTTGACTGCTGCTCTGTGTACACATGCTTCTTGTGGTGAATGGTATGGGGCTTGGCTGCTAATCTGTGCACCCAGGCTTCTTGTGATGAATGGTAAGGGGCTTGGCTGCTGCTCTGTGCACACGTTTCTTGTACTGAATGGTATGGGGCTTGGCTGCTACTCTACACAAACACACACACACACACACACACACACGCTTCTTGTACTGAGTGGTATGGGGCTTGGCTGCTACTCTGCACAAACACACAAACACACACACACACTCTTCTTGTGCTGAGTGGTATGGGGGATTGGCTGTTGATCTGTGTACACACTCTCTTGTGCTGAGTGGTATAGGGCTTGACTGCTGCTCTGTGTACACATGCTTCTTGTGGTGAATGGTATGGGGCTTGGCTGCTAATCTGTGCACCCAGGCTTCTTGTGATGAATGGTAAGGGGCTTGGCTGCTGCTCTGTGCACACGTTTCTTGTACTGAATGGTATGGGGCTTGGCTGCTACTCTACACAAACACACACACACACACAGACACACACACACACGCTTCTTGTGCTGAGTGGTATGAGGCATGACTGTTGATTTGTGCACACAGGCTTCTTGTATGAGTGGTATGGGTCTTGGCTGCTGCTCTGTGCACACATGCTTCTTGTGGTGAGTGGTAAGGGGCTTGGCTGCTGCTCTGTGCACACGTTTCTTGTACTGAGTGGTATGGGGCTTGGCTGCTACTCTGCACACACACACACACACACACACACACACACACACACACACACACACACGCTTCTTGTACTGAGTGGTATGGGGCTTGGCTGCTACTCTGCACAAACACACAAACACACACACACACACTCTTCTTGTGCTGAGTGGTATGGGGGATTGGCTGTTGATCTGTGTACACACTCTCTTGTGCTGAGTGGTATAGGGCTTGACTGCTGCTCTGTGTACACATGCTTCTTGTGGTGAGTGGTATGGGGCTTGGCTGCTAATCTGTGCACCCATGCTTCTTGTGGTGAGTGGTAAGGGGCTTGGCTGCTGCTCTGTGCACACGTTTCTTGTACTGAGTGGTATGGGGCTTGGCTGCTACTCTGCACAAACACACAAACACACACACACTCTTCTTGTGCTGAGTGGTATGGGGGATTGGCTGTTGATCTGTGTACACACTCTCTTGTGCTGAGTGGTATAGGGCTTGACTGCTGCTCTGTGTACACATGCTTCTTGTGGTGAGTGGTATGGGGCTTGGCTGCTAATCTGTGCACCCAGGCTTCTTGTGATGAATGGTAAGGGGCTTGGCTGCTGCTCTGTGCACACGTTTCTTGTACTGAATGGTATGGGGCTTGGCTGCTACTCTACACAAACACACACACACAGACACACACACACACGCTTCTTGTGCTGAGTGGTATGAGGCATGACTGTTGATTTGTGCACACAGGCTTCTTGTATGAGTGGTATGGGTCTTGGCTGCTGCTCTGTGCACACATGCTTCTTGTGGTGAGTGGTAAGGGGCTTGGCTGCTGCTCTGTGCACACGTTTCTTGTACTGAGTGGTATGGGGGATTGGCTGTTGATCTGTGTACACACTCTCTTGTGCTGAGTGGTATAGGGCTTGACTGCTGATCTGTGTACACATGCTTCTTGTGTTGAGTATATTTATTTATTTATTTTACATTTGTTGACCAGGTTTGTCTGACTGAGCTGATAGCCCTTTTTCAGTGGCGGTCTGGGGAGAAAAGCTCCACAAATTACAATGAAATTTTAAATGAAAATAGTATAAACAAAACAAAACATTTATATTTCAAGTGCAACAGTAAATGTTAAAAATTATTTACAGAATTTAAGTTGACATTTAACTTAAGATATGTGCAGAAATGGTATGCAAAGTTTGTATGTACAGCCAAGCTACAGTTAGTGAAGATCATATAGGTAGTATAGAAGTAGAAATATTTTTAAGATTGAGTGACAGATAATTTCCTAGATAAAAATGACTAAAGAGCTAATACATAACACGTAACAGAAATAAAACCAATGAGGGCAGACAGTAAGCTGTGTAGAAGAGGAGGATTACACTGACATGTATTTATATTCCACCTAAAACTGCTATAATGGAGCTTAAGAAAAGTCTAGGAAAATATCAGTTTTCAATAAAGAATATTGCTTATAGGTGGAGACTGGAATTTGGTTGCAGCACTGAAGATGTGTCTGGGAGAGTTAAAAAAGGCCAAAACGTACCACAGAAACAAGGAAGGTGATATTGAAAACGGTAAACTGCTGAGACCGCAGTTAACAAAACCAACTCACAGTTATGGAATGAAAAACGATATCACTTTATTTAATAAAAAAGTAAAACAATAAAAGCATAGCATACATAAGCACTTTCATCTTTTATTTTACCAAACTTCATCAGATATAATTGAAATTTTGCATTCTAAAGCTTAAATACATCACTTCCTGAATTAAAATTACTGATGCGGAGAACTTTTCATAATTACATACCGGATCGGTCGAGGCCCGGGTTAACAACGACCGCCACCAATACTGTTAGCCAACAGGGTGCTGGCGGAAATTGGGCTACTGTTGGCCGAAGAAGAAGAAGAGGGGGAAGGCATGCCCGAAGGCAGGAAGAGAGGAGGAAGGTTAGGAGTGTAGTACTGAGGGTAGGAACTTTGAATGTTGGCAGTATGACTGGTATAGGAAGAGAGCTAGCTGATATGATGGAGAGAAGGAAGGTTGATATATTGTGCGTGCAAGAGACCAGATGGAAGGGAAGTAAGGCCAAGTGTATAGGAGGCGGGTTCAAATTGTTCTATCATGGTGTGGATGGCAGAAGAAATGGGGTAGGGGTTATCCTAACGGAACAGTATGCCAAGAGTGTTTTGGAGGTGAAGAGAGTGTCTGATAGAGTGATGTTTATGAAGCTTGAAATTGATGGTGTAATGATGAATGTTGTTAGTGCATATCCTCCACAAGTTGGGTGTGCGATGGATGAGAAAGAAAAATTTTGGAGTGAGTTGGATGAAGTGGTGGTGAGTGTACCCAAGGGTGAGAGACTAGTGATTGGAGCGGACTTCAATGGGCATGTTGGTGAAGTGAACAGAGGGGATGAGGAAGTGATGGGTAGGTATGGTGTTAAGGAGTGGAATGCAGAAGGTCAGATGATTGTGGATTTTGTGAAAAGGATGGACATGGCTGTGGTGAATACATATTTTAAGAAGAGGGAGGAGCATAGGGTGACGTACAAGAGTGGAGGAAGATGCACACAGGTGGATTATATCCTATGTGGGAGGGCCAGTCTGAAGGAGATTGGAGACTGTAAAGTGGTGACTGGGGAAAGTGTAGTTAAGCAACATAGAATGGTGGTCTGCAGGATGATGGTGGTGGTCAAGAAGAGGAGGAGGAGTGTGAAAGCAGTGCCAAGGATTAAATGGTGGAAGTTACAAAAGGGTGATTGTGAGGTGGAGTTCAGGGAAGAGTTAAGACAGGCACTGGGAGGCAATGAAGAGTTACCGAATAGCTGGGTAACTACAGCAGAGCTAGTAAGGGAGACTGCTAGGAAGGTGCTTGGTGTGACATCTGGACAGAGGAAGGAGGACAAGGAGACATGGTGGAATGAGGAAGTACAGGAGAGTATACAGAGGAAGAGGCTGACGAAGAAGAAGTGGGATTGTCAAAGAGATGAAGAAAGTAGACATGAGTATAAGGAGATGAGGCGCATGGCAAGGAGAGAGGTGGCGAAAGCTAAGGATAAGGTGTATGGAGAGTTGTATGAGAGACTGGACACTAAAGAGGGAGAAAAGGACCTGTACCGATTGGCTAGACAGAGGGACAGAGCTGGGAAAGATGTGCAGCATGTAAGGATGATAAAGGATAGTGAGGGAAAGGTACTCACAAGGGAGGAGAGTGTGTTGAGTAGATGGAAAGAGTACTTTGAAGGGCTGATGAATGAAGAGAATGAGAGAGAGAGAAAGTTGGATGATGTGAGGATAGTGAATCAGGAAGTGAAGCAGATTAGCAAGGAGGAAGTAAGGACAGCTATGAAGAGGATGAAGAATGGAAAGGCTGTTGGCCCAGATGACATCCCAATGGAAGCATGGAGGTGCTTAGGAGAAATGGCAGTGGAATTTTTAACGAGATTGTTTAATGAAATTTTTGAAAGTCAGAGGATGCCTGAGGAGTGGAGAAAAAGTGTTTTGGTACCTATCTTTAAGTATAAGGGTGATGTGCAGAGCTGCAGTAAATACAGAGGGATAAAAATGATTAGTCACAGCTTGAAGTTATGGGAAAGAGTAGTGGCAGCTAGGTTAAGAAGGGAGGTGATGATTAGTGATCAGCAGTATGGTTTCATGCCAGGAAAGAGCACTACAGATGCAATAGTTGCTCTGAGAGTGTTGTTGGAGAAATACAGAGAAGGTCAGAAGGAGTTGCATTGTGTCTTTGTGGACTTAGAGAAAGCATATGACAGGGTGCCTAGAGAGGAGTTGTGGTATTGTATGAGGAAGTCGGGAGTGGCAGAGAAGTATGTAAGAGAGGTACAGGATATGTACAAGGGTAGTGTGACATTGGTGAGGACTGCAGTGGGAGTGACAGTTACGTTTAAGGTGGAGGTGGGTTTACATCAAGGATCAGCTCTGAGCCCTTTCTTATTTGCAGTGGTGATGAACAGGTTGACAGATGAGATTAGACAGGAGGCCCCGTGGACTATGATGTTTGCAGATGACATTGTGATATGTAGTGAGAGTAGGGACCAGGTTGAGGAGACCCTGGAGAGGTGGAGATATGCTTTAGAGAGGAGAGGAATGAAGGTCAGCAGGGCTAAAACAGAATATATGTGTGTAAATGAGAGGGAGGGTAGAGGAATGGTGAGGATGCAGGGAGTAGAGTTGGTAAAGATGGATGAGTTTAAGTACTTGGGATCAACAGTTCAGAGTAATGGTGAATGTGGAAGAGAGGTGAGGAAGAGAGTACAGGCAGGGTGGAATGGGTGGAGAAGAGTGTCAGGAGTGATTTGTGACAGACGGGTACCAATAAGAGTGAAAGGGAAGGTCTACAAGAGGGTAGTGAGACCAGCTATGTTATATGGGTTGGAGACGGCAGGATTGTCGAAAAAGCAGGAGTCAGAGCTGGATGTGGCAGAGTTAAAGATGTTAAGATTTGCACTGGGTGTGACTAGGATGGACAGGATTAGGAATCAGTATATTAGTGGGTCAGCTCAGGTTGGACAGTTTGGAGACAAAGCAACAGAGGCGAGATTGTGTTGATTAGGACATGTGCTGAGGAGGGATGCTGGGTATATTGGGAAAAGGATGCTAAGGATGGAGCTGCCAGGTAAGAGGAAAAGAGGAAGGCGTAAGATGAGGTTTATGGATGTGGTGAGAGAGGACATGCAGGCGGTTGGTGTGAAAGAGCATGATGCAGAGGACAGGAAGAAATGGAAACAGATGATCCACTGTGGCGACCCCTAACGGGAACAGCCGAAAGAAGATGATGATGAAGAAGATGAATTAATGAATGCTCCCTGCCAAGCACAACCGATCAAACCGCATAACACAAAAAGCCATCCTCCATGGATCGCTATCCATTCATAAAACATTTTACACATGAAACAAATATATTAAAATATATATATATATATATATATATATATATATATATATATATATATATATATATATATATATATATATATATATATATATATATATATATATATATATATATATATATATATATATATATATATATATATATATATATATATATATATATATATATATATATATATATATATATATATATATATATATATATATATATATCAACTAACTTATATACATTATAATATTAAAATTGCCTTTCAAGAGCTTTCAGTTTCAAAATACTAGAGATCGTAATCTGATCAGTTAACCCAGGCCAACATGTTGTATTCAGGCGCAGTTGCCAAATAAGCTCACGCTGTTCCAGCATCAATGTCCACACCCCTCCCCTTTCATTGATAAACATGAATTCCAATACAATAAAATGAAAAAAATGTTTAGTTGTTCCATAATATGTCTAGCTAATGCATTCATAATTTTTTTTTGCTTTATGTCCCTCAAATGTTAATTTTCTATCAGTTTTTCCTACATAAAAACGAGATCAGATGGAATATAAAGCACAGTATACTACCGAACCAGAATTACAAGTATATTTGTCTGTCAAATTAATTTTTACCTTGTTAATAATCAAATCACCAGTTTTCAAAATATATTTACAATAACCACAAGAGCCACATTTCCTCATTGCACTCTCAGTAGGGGACGTTTTCCTTCTGTTCAAAAATATTCTTCAAAATTTTACCTCTTCTAAAGATAAGTATGGGCTTCTCTCCCACATAATTCCTAATATCCCTTTCCATATTCAGAATTTCCCAGTTCCCATAGATAATTTTATTGGATATATTAATAGTTCATTAATTATTTTTTATTAATTCAGGAAGTGATGTATGTAAGGTTTAGAATGTAAAATTTCAATTACATGTGATGAAAAGTAAAGTAAGAGAGGAAAGCACTTACGCATGTTTTTATTGTTTTACTTTTTTATTAAATAAAGTGATATTGGTTTTTCGTTCCATAACTGTGAGTTGGTTTTGTTAACTGCACTTTCGGCAGTTTAACGTTTTCACTATTGTCTTCCTTGTTTATGTGTCTGGGGGGGTCCAGAAGGGGAAGTATAACACAGGAGGTAGATTTTTGAAGAAATTTATGAAAATATTTGGCATGGAAGATGTGAATTCAGTACTAGGAGTTCAGAGTGAATTTGGCATGGAAGATGTGAATTCAGTACTAGGAGTTCAGAGTGAATTTGGCATGGAAGATGTGAATTCAGTACTAGGAGTTCAGAGTGAATTTGGCATGGAAGATGTGAATTCAGTACTAGGAGTTCAGAGTGAATTTGGCATGGAAGATGTGAATTCAGTACTAGGAGTTCAGAGTGAATTTGGCATGGAAGATGTGAATTCAGTACTAGGAGTTCAGAGTGAGTTTGGCATGGAAGATGTGAATTCAGTACTAGGAGTTCAGAGTGAATTTGGCATGGAAGATGTGAATGCAGTACTAGGAGTTCAGAGTGAATTTGGCATGGAAGATGTGAATTCAGTACTAGGAGTTCAGAGTGAATTTGGCATGGAAGATGTGAATTCAGTACTAGGAGTTCAGAGTGAATTTGGCATGGAAGATGTGAATTCAGTACTAGGAGTTCAGAGTGAATTTGGCATGGAAGATGTGAATTCAGTACTAGGAGTTCAGAGTGAGTTTGGCATGGAAGATGTGAATTCAGTACTAGGAGTTCAGAGTGAATTTGGCATGGAAGATGTGAATTCAGTACTAGGAGTTCAGAGTGAATTTGGCATGGAAGATGTGAATTCAGTACTAGGAGTTCAGAGTGAATTTGGCATGGAAGATGTGAATTCAGTACTAGGAGTTCAGAGTGAATTTGGCATGGAAGATGTGAATTCAGTACTAGGAGTTTAGAGTGAATTTACATATTATTCTTCTCCAATGTATAAAAGCTGGGCTAGGCTGGACAGAATTTACATTTCACAGCAACATGTGCATTTAACTGAAGGTCTTGATATGCATCCAATAACTATTTCAGATCATGTGCCAGTAATAAGTAAAATAAAAACACAAGGTAATAAAATAAAAATGAGACACTGGCACCTTCCCACCTATCTGTTGAAAAGAGAGGAATTTAAGGAATGAGTGTAGATTGTTCAGGAGCTATTCAAGAGGATAGAAATTACTTCTGAAAATGTAGCCAGGGAGTGGGATAAAATTAAGTTGGAGTTAAAAAATAGGGTGGAAATAAAAGAAAGGGAGCTATGGTTAAGTAGTAATAAGACTTATTTAGAGGGACTGACAAATGTTAAAGTATTGCAGAATATGGGGAATCTCACAGAACAAGAAAAAGATCAACTGCAGAATGCAAAGCAGAAAATAAGGGATTACCTCGATAATATACACGAGTTTAGAAAGAGTGCTGTTAAGCAACTATTTTTTTTTTTTATAATAATCTTAGAGCACAAAAACTTTTAGCAGAAAGACTCGGGCAAGTAGAAGGGGCTGTGACCAAGCTTAGGGAGTCTATAACAAAGAAGTTAACAAGAGTTCCTGTAGAGGTATTAGAAATATTTCAGAAATTCTATGAAAGTCTGTATAAAGCAGAGAAATATGGAAATCAAGAAAAGGTATAAATGGAAATGTTTATGGAAGAATTAAACATGCCAAGGTTAGAGGTAGATGAGGCTCAATTACTAACAGTTAGGATAGGAGAAGATCAGATAAAAATTGTGATGTATAACCAGTCTGCAGGAAAAGTCCCCAGGACGTACCATCAAAAGGTCTGTATTAAGCTTGGCACTCTTTACAGATCCAAACCATAACTTACAAACTCTACTGACACATAGCCAAGACACACTTAATCTCGACCTTCTATATACCTCCCGCATTTTTACAAATCTCAGAACAACTGACATAAACAGTCAGACCTGCTATAATAAAAGATTCGCTATAAACCATCCATACAGAACTCATCGCTGCTGTGCCCTACGAATACTAAACTGGCTCAAATTACCCAATCTACTATCCTTGAACCAGTTAACTATTGCCCACTCCCTTGTCTGTCAACCTGACAACTGCCTTGCACTCAAACACTTAATTCAACCATACTCTAACTCCAGAACTGTGAGATCCTCAGACAAGATATTACGACAAAAAGTGATAAAGTCCAACAATAGCTTTGGGAATTCTCTCTTCTCCTATCAGATATCCAAAACATGGAATTCATTACCACAACACATACAAAACACCTTCAAGAATTACAGATTCAAGACACTTCTCAGAGATCACCTTTCCAACAAGTGGATATGCTCCTGTAATACTCCAGGCTGACCTTACACTAATTTCTTTAACTCTCTGTTAATTCTCTATTACTTCTTTTTTCCAAAATCTTTATTAATTTTGTTAATTAATACAAAATGCATAAATAAAACCAAAAACATCAGTTTAACTAAAGATTAAAATTGAGAGGTAAAAACATTAATTGGAGAAACAATAAGCTTACAATCATCAAACTAAACAACAATCAGCTATATACACCATTATTTACATAAGTGCTAGTTACCTGAGAAAATGGAGTATATCCATTACTTTGACTTGAAAGATGATTTATAAATAGGAATAGAAAGGAATTATACGCCCTAAAAAGAAAGAACTTCGATAAAGAAAAGTTGGTGGGTGAGGAGACCCAAGACCCTTAAGAAAGAGTAATAAATGTAAAGGGGTTATTGTAAAATATGATCCAATATTATATTCCAGTATTCAATAAAATGTGAATAAACTTTTCAATTAAAAATTAAAAATTTATGAGCTGTTAGGTGTTTAATTGCCATTTGTTTAAACCCACCCCACGTAAGTGATGTTCTATTTATCCAATTTACTGTAATATACAGTTTAATTAGGGCAAATAATGTGACTAGAATGTGAGTTTGTAACTTAGTCAAACCAGGTGGAGGCATGTGTAACATAGTAATCATCATCAGCCCCTTTTCCCATTTTTCTACATGGGGTCGGGGTATCGTGTTAACTGTCACCAACTCTCTCGATTCAGTGCCACAATCTTGCCTTCTTCAACACTCATGCCTGATTGTTGCAGATTTTCTTTCACACAATCCATCCAACTCTTGGCTGGATGTCCTCACTTCCTCTTAACCTTCTTCCTGTCTGTCCCAAATCTTCCTCACCAGATTGTCTTCTGCTTTTCTACACATGCCCAAACCACCGTAATCTGTTCTCTTTGATCTTTTCTGCAATTGGAAATACTTGGCTTCTGCTCTTATGTCCTCATTTCTTCGTCTGTCCCACAGTGTGCATCCTATCAACTTTCTCAGGCACTTCATTTCCATCACCTCTAGCTTCTTCAACTGTTCTGCCTTTACTGCCCAGGTTTCTGTGCCATACAGTAGTACTGGCCACACCACTGTCTTGTACACCTTACTTTCCAGATTCTTTGGCATTCTTCTGTCATAGATTACACCTGATACTGTATGCCGGTTGGCTGCAGCCCCCTCTGATTCTAGCTTTGACCTCTCCATTCAAACTATCATTCTCAACTACTCCTTCCAGATACTTGAAGCTGTTTACCTGTTCCACTATCTTCCCTTTAATCTCTATTCTCAGCTTCTTCTGATTTCCCCAATTTTCTGCTATTACCACCATCTTGTCTGTGCTTAGGTTCATCCCATGTGCCTTCAGATTTGCATAAGTTCATGGGTTCATAGGTTGGTACTAGGCTATCAGCCCTAGGGCCTATACAAGCCTAGCCATAACAATTCCCTGGCTATTTCTTCCCACACTATTTACTTCCCTGACCCCTATCTAGCAGGGCAACTGATGTGATCCCCAGGGTGAATTTCCTTTCTCCCATCCAATCGTCAAGGTTCCTTTTGAAGAGGGCCAAAGAGGCACTCCGCTTGACATGTATGGGCAATCTATTCCAGAGTCTGGTGAGTCTCTGGGTCAGGAACCTATCCCTCCAGCATGTTTTGTTTATTGTGATGACAAGGTTTAGATTCCTGGAGTGTGTGACTCTGAGGGATTGGGATTTCTTTAAGTGTAGCATGTCCAACAGCTCTGGCTTTGACATGGCCTTGTATGTTAAGCAGAGATTGCCTCTGAGTAGACAATATGCATTCCATTCTCCTATTCTTTGCTGAAGTTCTAGCTCAGAGTCTGCCTGTACTGCCACATCATCTGCATACAGCAGCTTTGTTGATCCGTCCCCTTCAAACTGTTTGCTAATGTAGTCCATCACTAGTATGAACAGAAGTGAGCTCAGAGCTGAACCCTGATATACACCCACACCCACTGGGAAACCCTCTGTGAGGGCAAACATCATTCGTACTTGAGTCATTGGGTCCTTGTACATAGCCTGCACTAATTCTACCAATGTTTCTGGGACTTCAAACCACCGCAGTACTGCTCAGATAAGCTTTCTTAGGACCTTGTCATATGCTTTCTCCAAGTCTAGGAATGCCCAGTTGGACTCTCTCCTCATCTCTAGCTTCTTCTCAAGTATCTGACTCAGTGCAAACATCAGGTCAGTTGTGCTGCATCCTGATCTGAATCCAAACTGCTCATCTCCCATCTTACATCCTACTACTCTGCATATCCGTTTATCAATCACCCTCTCCAGAACTTTCATGCAATGTGATGAAATTCCTATGAAAGGGTGGATTTTTCATATCCCATCTTTTGGAGTTTACCTCTTAGTGAATACCAAAGTTTATAGGAACATTTGCAATTCCAAAGGATATGGAAGAGAACAGCTCTTTGTAACTCACAGTAAGGGCAAAAAGGGGAAAGTGAAGGGTTACATTTATCTAGAATGGCAGGAGTGAGTTATGCATTATTAATAATCATAAATTGTGTATAGCTGAGATTTTTAAAAGGAGTTATTTTAGAGGTTAATTGTATAGATTGTTTTATTTGGTTTATTGAGATTACCGAGTTTAATGTGGTCCAGTATTTTGAAAAAAGGATTTTGTTCTGATGTCTAAGCGATACAATTATCTTATATGTACTTATAATCATTTTCTTCTTCTTCAGTAACATTAAATTCCAGACAGTTTTACAAGCAGTTATGTCTTTATCGTCGAAAGCTAGATAGGAATCTGGAACACAGTTCCCTGATTTGTCTCGGTATGATGATATAGCTCTTAGGAAGATTTAGCGCAGATCTCATCTCTGTTGTGGCAAGGTCCCGAAAGGGGTAGAAGTCAAAAAATCAGTTTCTCCTTTAAAAGGGAAAAATTATTTAGATTTAGCATTGAATTATTAAGTTTTAAATTTGGATTGAGGTGTATTGGTTGTAGGGTTGCAAAGGTGATGGATAGGTTTAATGAGTCTAAGAGTTTTTGTAAGTTAATATTATTCTTTATTGAGGTGTGCAGCTTAGAGCTTGTCAAACTCAATTTGTTGAGGAAGAGGAGAGCCTTGAAATGAAATTAACAGATTCGATATAGTTATGATGTGGTTCTATCCAGTAAAAGGTGCGGGGTAAATAGTATAATCTGAAGTCAGGAAAATTTAATCCCCCTTTATCTCTAGGACATACCAACTTTTGGTAAGAAATTCTAACTGATTTAGGAGACCATATGAATTTAGCAAGAGCAGATTGTAGCCTATTAAAATAATTTGATGTGATGTTGTCCTATCTGGCCTTCATTCTGTACTGGTTGGGTTCGGAACCAATCCTTAGTTCCGACTCGGGCTTTTACAAAATCTTGAGGTCTTCAACTAGCTCACAGCTTACACCTTATCCAGTGATGGTCTAGGAGACTCCCCAGATCTTGTTCGCCACTAAACAAGATCAGGGGCTTCACACTGGCTCTGGCTAAGTAACTTCTTTACAATTGTTTTTTCCTGTCAAATTTAATAGTTCTTACCCCTTTTGGGATTTCTTAGTTGTAGTTTAGCTTAGTTCAATTCGTTAACTCCCTTTGTAACAGTTTTGGCTGTGCTTGTTTCCTTGCTGTTTAATTGTTGGCCGTTGTTGGTCTTAAGGCCTACCTTTTCTACCCTATCCTGGCTTTACTCAGTTTGTATTTAAAATAACTTTTCCAGGTTTTTTGTTTTGAGCTGTTTAAATTTGTGTGTTTTCCTAATTAGTTAAAGTAATATAGCTAACTTAGGGGGCTGCTTTAGCCCGGTTTAGATAAAGTACCGTTTTTCTTAGTGTGTGCGTATTCGAGATTTCTTTTCTTGATTAAGCTAGCTCATTTAAGTTAGAGGGCTGCTTAGCCCACTTAAATTAGAGTTTTTTTTTCCCTTACCATGTGCTTTAGTTAAGTCCTGAAAAGTAAGTTGGTTGACTAACTGTTTATTTGGTGAATTGTCCTATTACCTAAGCTAGCTCATTTAAGTTAGAGGGCTGCTCAGCCCATGTAAGTTTGAGAGCTTTTCCCTGTGTGTGCTTTATATATTTTTCTGTAAACAAGCTTGTTTATAAAAAAAAAAAAAAGTTTTTTTTTGGTGTTTCCTTTCCTTCATCTACTAAGCTAGCTTGTTTTAGTTAGAGGGCTGCTTAGCCCACTAAATGTGAAGGCTTTTCCCTTAGTGTGTTGTTTATATATATATATATATATATATATATATATATATATATATATATATATATGTGTGTGTGTGTGTGTGTGTATTGTCATAGTGATATCTTGTTTTTTGCTGTTAAGATGTCAGAACAGCCCAAAGATGCTAAACCTTTGGGGTTCAAAAAATGTTCTAAGTGTAGTCCGAAGATGTCGATAACTGATGGTCACACTGTGTGTGCGTGTGCTGCCTTGGAGCAGTACCCCTACATGAATCTTGTGCCATTTGCCATTCATTCAGCCACAGGGATCTTCTTGAAAGGAAGAATAAGTTGATTCTTAGGGGGTTATTGAAAACTTCCTTTCAGAAACAGACCTCTTCCCCTTCTTCAAAATCTGAGAGATCAGGTAAAAGATCTTTTTCTACTTCATTGGAGGCTCATTCGGAGCCAACTAAAATGTTGCCAAAAATTTCCTTATTGGACCTGAAACCTGTCAGGCCCAAGAAACCTTCCACCTCGGCTCCTTCAGTATTGGAACTGGTGCTTAAACCTTGGAGCCGGCCCCCAGAACTGGAACCAGTGTCACCGAAGTTGAGATCCCTAAACTTGCCAGCTTCAAGATCCCCTGCTCCTTCCTCTTGATCCTCCAGGAGCCTTTACAATGATGATGTGGATCATGTAGTGCAGAGAATTTTGAAGACGCCGGTGCTAGCCAAACTTTTGTTGGAGCCGACCCAGAGGGTTTTGGAGCCATCTAAGCCTGCCCTGTCACCATCGATTCCTCCTCCTCCAACCTGACTTAGGACTTCAGAGCCGGAATGCATGGAGCTGATTGTAGTGGAATCATCAGAGCTAAGACCTGTTCCAGGATCTTTGGCCCCAACTACCGTTACAACTTCCTCAGTGCCATCTGAGCTTGAGGAGTCTAGGAGCCAACCCTCTCTGTTCGGGTCCGGGGGAAGCAGTCAGATCGGACATTTTTTGGATCCGTACTTGCCTTTCAGGGCTTTGGCATGGGTGAGCTCAGCTCCTACGTCAGCCTCGGAGACAACCTCCTTGGTGTCGATGATGCCTTCTGGTTCTTCAGAGCCGGGAGCTTCCTTGGATCATGGGTGGGGGGCCTTCGAGGTGATGAGGAGAGCACTGTCCCCACAGAGAGCTCCACTCTCAGGTCCAATCATTTCTCCTCCAAAGGCACCAGTGTCCATCTTGGCACAACTGCATCCACACAGATACGGAGACACACAGCCTCAGGACACCCCATTGGGTAAACCTGTCTCTTCCAAAACCACTCCATGTTACCCTTCTGAAGACTTCTATCATAAGAGACTATGTAGGAGGAAGCATTTGGACTCCCCAGAGGAGTCCGTCACATCTGACAAAGACCTCGACGAGTCAGAATGATCCCCACGGTCACCCTCTGAGAATGTCTCCTTTGCAGACATCCTCGAAATACTTAAGCAGAGAGGTGACTGGAAGCCCATCAACCCTTCTGAGGAGGAGTCTGTCTACCTGAAGGTTTTTGGGTCTCATGCTTCCACCACTTGGCTGTCTTCTCCTTTTGACAAACTCATGGATCTAGTTTGTCAAAAGGTGTGGGAGTCTCCAGACTCAGTGGAGCCTGTCCCTTGGAGGCAAAATAAATTCATTAAATCCCCCGCTGATAAAACTTTCCTTACAAAAGGTGACCCGGTAGATGCTATGGTGGTGACGGTGGGCACCAAAAAGGAACTGTCAGAGACATCCTCTTCTGTCCATCCTCTGAACAAAGAGTCTTATATGATGGACAGATATGGAAAGAACACCTTTTCTTCAGTGACCTTTGCACTCAGGTCCCTGAACTATCTTACACTTTTTACCAGGTTGCAGAGAGATCTCCTGAAGGAGATAGGAGATACCCTCCAGGGTCAGCAGCTGTGGGGGCATCAGATAAAGTTTCCACCCTGCTCTCCACCTTGAATTCAGTGGAAAATGCCTCCATAAGACTCATTTCCTATGCAGCTGATGGATCAGGTAGGGCAGCAGGTTCAGGAATTTCCATAAGGAGGCATTCCTAGATACTTGTGTAACTTTGTGGAGCCTTAAGTCTTCCTTTTTTAACGCCCCCTTCGATAGCTCGTCCTTTTTCAGGCCTAAGGTGAAAGACACACTAACCAGGTGTGAACAGGAAGGAAAAACTCTCTCTACCATAGGAGTCCATTTTTCCCTACCTTCTAGACCTTATCCAAAGGGTGAAAACGGAGGAAAAATGTGGTTTTGAAAATCCCAGAGAGTTTTTTAAGACACTCATGATGATTCTTCCCCCAGGGGCAAAGGGGGAAGCAGTAATGGAAGACACTGACTGACCGTGTTGTAGAGGGGGTCCACAAAACCAGGGTGGCAGGGAATCTTTCCTTGGCAATCCCTTCCAGCACTCCTGAAAGGAGGCCCGCCAGTCCATCTCTGGAGGCAGTTGGGGGTCGCTTATCTTTGTACCCAGAAACCTGGCTAAAAATAACAAAAGACAAATGGGTATAAAGCATTGTATCCAGAGGTTACTCCATACCATAGCTCTCAACCTCTTAGTACTAGAAATCTGGACAAAACCAGACAAAACGGGGGGACTAAGGCTCAAAAATAGGGATATATTTTAAATTTTGCTCTTAGAAACTTAGAAAGTTTCTGGAGTAACAGGGTTTGTCTTAACATATATTTTCTGAAGTATTTGAAGTCTGAAATTCAAATGTATGTCTTTATTTAATGACTTCTGTCCTCAGATCATCCCAGTGATTTGCCAGAAAACCACAAATTTTTTGAGGAACAGACCAATAAATATGAGCCGAAAATCTGGACAATTGAGAGGTATGCTCCATACTGTTTTCTTTCCCCAACCCAGACATAAAAAACATTCCAGACATTCCACCCAGTCACAGGAAACAGGCAACACTTAAAATACAGAAGTTCCTAGAAAAAAAGAGTTATCCAACTAGTCCCCGCAGACCAAATAGGATCCAGAACTTACTCAAAATTCTTTTTAGTTTCAAAGAAAACAGGGGACTGGAGACCCATCTTAGATCTCAGCAGACTGAACAAAGCAGAAAGAAAGTCAAAGTTCCAGATGGTAACACTGCAATCAATACTCCCCTTTCTGGGAAAAGATGTTTGGATGTGCTCTATAGACCTTCAGGATGTGTACTACCAAATAAAAATTGACAGGAGATCCAGAAGTTGTTTGCACTTTCAGCTGGGAATGAGCCACTACCAGTTTTGAGCTCTGCCATTTGGTCTCATAACAGCCCCCAGAGTGTTCACCAAATATATGGCAGTAGTTGCGGCTCACCTTTGACATCTAGGATTCCGAGTGTTTCCATAACTAGACGACTGGCTCCTAACTGCCACCAGCGAGGATCTACTAATAAAAGCAAGAGACACCACATTGAAACTCTGTTCTCGTTTAGGGATCACAATAAATTGTGAAAAATCTACCTTATTGCCATCTCAATGTATTGTTTTTATAGGAGAAGACTTAGATACTACAAAAATACTGGTAAAGCTTCCCTCAGAAAGAGTACAAGCCCTTCAAAATCAGGTCACAGCCCTTCTTTTCAAAAGGAAGGTTCAAGCAAGAACAGTTCTAAAAGTGCTAGGCACCATTGCAGGAGCAATAAGCGTAATTCCTTTAGTGCGCCTACATATGAGAATCCTACAGTGGCTGCTATTCGCTCAGTGGTCCATGCAGGAACTACCCATGTCCCACCAAATCACGATAACAGAATCTTGCAGGAAAGACCTTCATTGGTGGCTTTACTCCACTCATTGCTTTAGGTCGACCCTTTGTTCTTCCACAGCTGTTAGCCACAGTGACAACGGCCGCTTCCCAGATAGGCTGGGTGGGACATTATCAGGGAAGGATGATCCAAGGCATTTGGCAGGCTCACGTGACCCACTTCCATATCAATGTCCTAGAGATGAGAGTGGTGCTTTTAGTGTTGCAGGCATTCCAAGATTCTCTTCCGCTATGAACCATGGTAATACAAACAGACAATATGTCGATTGTGTGGTATATAAACAAACAGGGAGGAACCAGATCGTACCCACTTTGCAGGGAGGCCCTGAGAGTATGGTAGTGGGCGACCTCCTTCCAATGCTTTTTGATAGCAACGCACATTCTGGGGAAATCCAACGTGATAGCAGACAAACTTAGCAGGGCAATTCTGATTCTCATGAGTGGTCCCTAAAACAAGACATAGTGGAAATTATTTTTTGAAAATGGGGCCAGTCTTGCTGCGACCTTTTTGGCACGTCCATAAATGCCAAATGCAGCAGCTACCTTGTCCTAATCACCCCCCCCCCCGGGGGAGTAACTAAGGGATGCACTTGTACACGATTGGCCCTCGGGTCTCCTGTATGCCTTTCCTCTCTTCCCATTGATACCAAAAGTGCTTCAAAAAGCCAGCATTCTGGGACGGAACTTAATACTCGTCGCCCCTTACTGACCTCATCAATCTGGATGTTCATTGTGTTTCACTGTTGCAGTCATGACTGTAGGGTTCTCCCCTGCCGGCAGGCAGTCCTCGGTCGGCCAGAATCCCAAAGTCTGGGTCCAGCGTCAGCTGCTCAGCCATGCTCCCTGATGTCAGAGCGCCAGGAGTACAAAGCTGGCAGCCGACGCCATGTTCTCCAGTCTTTCTTGCCGTGCGGTGATAGCAGTTCGCAAGTGTCGGTCGGCTGACTCCTGACAATTTTTTCTAAACGTACTTCAGTCCGAAGACTTTCTTCTCCTACTCAAAGCTAAGTACCCCGTTGGGGAAACTTTTTTCTTGCTCCAGTCCGATGTCAGAAAAAGTTAATAATTGTATTTCACGTGGGAAGCAAATACCTCATAAGGATTTTCATTCTTACTGTATTCCTTGCTTAGGCCCTGACCACGATGTAGCTAGTTGTCGGTTTTGTGCTAGATTTAATCAACGTACGATTATACTAAGGTACGATTTTGCATTTCATTACTTCGGTAGGCGTTTTAATTACAAAATGTCATCGGACACGCTTCCGGCTACCGGAGTTCACAAACGACGCAAGGATAAAGACAGGCCTCCGAGGTCCAAATCAGACGATATTGTACAAGCAGAGCCAGCTTCAGGTTCGGCCGTCATCAGTGAGGCGCTTTTGCAGCCCCTGTCATCGGCCATTTGGAACCGATGGCCGAAACGGACTCCCACGAGGAGCCAACTAGGCCTTTGAATATTTCAGTTGCAGGACCTTCGGACAATGCTCCTTCGGATGGGTCCGGAGCCGCTGTGCAGGTACCAGCATCCGAATGGGTTTTCAGGCCTACTCAGCTTCTAATAAAGGCAAAGCCAAAGACAAAGGCAAAGACTCCTTCCAAATCAAAGACTACAGCCCAGGCCTCTTCTGATCCGGGACCCAAGTCTCAGAAACAGTTACTTAAGATGGCGGAGGACTTACTTACTATGATTAGGGGTTCACATCCCCCTCCAGATAAAAGGCCAAGGCAGGAATTGTATTATGACAACTCTGATCAGGCTTCTGTTTCTTCAGTTTCTTCTTCTGACCAGGATTATTCTTTCCCTCCTTATGAGGATTCTGATGCTGAGGAATCCATTCCTTCAGCTTCTCCCCCTGAGGATTTTTCTTTTGGGGAAACTTTACATGAAATGAGGGAACATTTTCACTGGGAAGGGCAGGAGTACTCGGAATCTAAGAAAAGACTTAGGGATTTTCTTCTTCTTCCCCAACATAGACCCCTGGCTATCCCTCCTATTTTGGATATTGTGGATGATGCTTTTTCAGAGGCTAACTTAACTCCTGACTCTTTTCCTCCAGCTCCTGTTAAGCCAGACAGATATTATAGGGTTCCTGATTCCCACCAGTTTTTATACAAGAATCCTACTGCTGATCCTGAAACCATTTCTCAGGGCCCTAAGGGGGTTAATGCCGCTTCTGCTAAAAACCCCATTCCCACTGAGAAGGATTCCAGATCTTTAGAAAGATGGGGCAAAAAAGTGTACACTTCTGCAACTTTATCTATTAGGGCTTTAAACTGTCAATTTCATATGCTGAAATACCAGCAATTTCTTCTGTCTGTTTTGAAACAAAAGCTAACTTCCATTTCCACTTGTGCAGATGATAAGGAATTACATGACTTAATGCATGCCACTGAACAAGTTGGGAAGCATGGTTTACACTTTGGTTTTGATGCCTTGGAGGCTTCTTGTAGGGCTGCTGCCTCTGGCACAGTCATTAGAAGGCATGCTTGGTTAAAGGAACAAAACTTGCCAGATCAAGTAAAAGCTAAGTTATTGGATGCTCCTGTTCAGCATAATGTTTTGTTTGGATCTAAGGCTGAAGAGGTGATAAAGAAGATGGAGGACAAGGCAAAATCCATGCAAACGGTTAAGGATTTCTTACAAGTACAGCCACCCAGATTTAGTAGGAATTGGCCTACTAAAAATTGGTCCTTTCCCAATTCAGACAGGCCTCAGAGGGGTAGATACAGATGCTCCCGAGGAAGGCCCCAAACGCAAGCCTCATATAGACCAAGACAGTGGACTGCTTCCACCCCTACAGGAGGAGAGGACAGGTCACAAGCACACAGAAAACGGGCTCAATGACTCCCTCTGTTGGGCTGCAGGCACTTCTTGCCTGGAAGCCCCTCTTGGAGGAAAACTTTCTCTTTTTCACCTAAATTGGAATCATATAACCCAAGACAAGTGGGTTCTGGATGTGGTTTCAAGAGGTTACAAATTCCATTTTCATACCCTACCAAGACCAAGCGGATGGCCGGATCTACCAAAACATCAATGGTTAGAGGCCTTAAACCAGGTGGAAGACCTCTCGGCTATGAAAGCCATAGAACTGGTTCCACTTTCAGAAATGGGACAAGGTTTTTACTCAAGGCTCTTTCTAGTCCCCAGAAAGCAAAAGTCATGGAGACCCATTCTGGATCTGTCAGTCTTGAACACTTTTCTCGAGATACCAAAATTCAAGATGCTTGCTCTACAGCAGCTACTTCCAATGCTGACCAAAAATGCATGGATGGTAACTTTGGATTTAAAAGAGGCTTATTTACACATTCCCATCAGGCAGGAGTGCAGAAAATACCTCAGGTTCAAGGCCGGATCGAGGCATTATCAATTCTCTGCGCTGCCCTTTGGATTGTCTACTGCGCCCAGGGTCTTCATCAAATGCCTGGCTCCAGTAGTAGCTTATTGCAGACTCAAGGGAATTCAAATTTTCCCTTATCTGGACGACTGTCTTATTCAGGCAGACAGCAAGGATGTCTTACTCCAGCATCTAGAATTTGTTCAGAAACTTCTCAAGTTCCTGGGATTCACTGTAAACATAAAAAAGTCAAATTTGACACCCTCACAATAGATAACTTTTCTGGGTGCTCTTCTAAACACAACAACCCAGATGGCATTTCTAACATACGAAAAACAATTACAGCTGGCTTCAACTTTCAAAACCTTGGCATCATTGACTCAGCTATCTGCAAGGAAATTCCTGCAGGCTTTGGGTTACATGGCCTCCTGCATCCTTCTCGTACCATATGCAAGACTACATATGAGGAAAATACAGTGGTACCTAAAAAGTGTATGGTCTCAGCATTGCCACAGTTTAGACATACAGATCACCGTCCTGCCTTGTCTTCAAAAGGAATTCCTTTGGTGGTCCAAGACATGTACTCAAAACAAAGGGAAAGCCTTCAGTCTGCCTCCAGCCAGTCAGATACTAACCACGGACGCCTCAGATTATGCATGGGGAGCCCATTTGCAGGGCAACTGTCTGCAGGGCCTTTGGACAAAGGATCAGAAGCACCTGCATATCAATTTAAAGGAAATGTTAGCCGTTCAGAACGCTCTATTGGCCTTCAGGAATCTTCTACAACCAGGACAACTACTGATACGGACAGACAACACCACAGTTATGTGGTACATAAACAAGCAAGGGAGATCACATTCCTATCCCCTTTGCAGACTAGCCATGAATCGATGGAACACAGCTCTAGCTTGCAAACTGGACCTTCAAGCTCAGTTTCTACCAGGGAAGCAAAACATCCTGGAAGACAGTCTGAGCAGAAACCTGTCAGACCCACACGAATGGATGCTGGACACCGAAATATTCAAGATGATTACAGCAGTCTTGGGATGTCCTCACGTAGACCTCTTTGCATCCCACCTCAGTCATCAACTACAGATTTTTTGCACAAGGACATTCCACGAACTAGCTTGGAAAGTGGATGCACTATCATTCAGTTGGAGAAACCTCCCGGGGTATGCCTTCCCGCCTCTACCTCTTCTTCCACGGGTGTTATTAAAGATCAAACAGGACAAGCCCAAGATGATAATTTTGCTGGCCCCAAATTGGCCTCGACAGTTTTGGTACCCAACACTAAAAAACCTTTCTCTGGAGCCCCCTTGGGTTTTACCTCAGACTCCGAACCTTCTGTCCCAACACCAGGGTCAGGTTCTGCACTCCCATGTTAAAACTCTCAACCTGGCTGTCTGGTTAATCCAGGGTCTTTGATTCATTCTCTCCTACCCAAGCAGGTTCTGGATGTCATTTTAGAAGCCAGACGTCCTAGCACTAGAAAATCTTATGCAGGAAAATGGAAAAGATTTTGCACCTGGATGCAGGCTCAGGATTCGTTTCCTCTTATTCCTAACATTCCTCTGATTGTACTTTACCTGACAGACCTCTTACATAAGGGTCTCTCTTTTTCTTCCATAAAGATACATGTCTCTGCTATTTCTGCTCATTATAATACAGACCCTCCAATCTTTTCCCCCCAGCTCATGAGACAGTTTCTCAGAGGAGCTAAGAACTTAAGGCCCCCTAGATCTCCACCCATTCCTGCCTTGGATCTCAACTATGTTTTGGAAAAACTCACCTTGCCTCCTTTTGAGCCTGCTGCCACATCTGACATCAAGTTTTTATCTTGGAAGACAGCCATCCTGTTAGCTCTGACCTCTGCCAGGAGAGTTTCAGAGTTGCAAGCTCTCATGGCTGTGGAACCTTATATTATTTTTCATCAAGACAGGGTGTCTTTAAGGACTAATCCTACTTTCATGCCTAAGGTGGTTTCCAAAGTCACTTTAAATCAAACTATTCTCTTGCCAACTTTTTTCCCCAGTCCTCAAAATAGGGGGGAAAGGATCTTGCATTCCTTGGATGTACACAGACAACTACGTTTTTACCTGGACAGAACCAAGGACATCAGGAAATCAGAGCAATTGTTTGTTTCTTATGCTTCAAGTTCCCAAGGTAAAGCCATTTCAAAACAGACCATTTCAAAATGGATTGCTCATGGAATCAGATTTTGTTATTCACACCATGGAAAGCAAATCCCAGGGAGTATAAGGACTCACTCTACCAGAGCTGCTGCCACTTCAGCTGCCTTCCTCAGGGGAGTTCCTACCAAAAACATTTTGGAAGCTGCAACTTGGAGTTCAGTGCATACTTTTTCTAAGCACTACAATCTACCTCTCTACTCTAAGTCTAGGGCAGGCTTTGCTTCTGCAGTCTTGCAGGGCCTTTTAGCCACCCCCTCTACTTTATGACCACCTCCCTTTTATTCTGCTTTGGGATTCAACCCTACAGTCATGACTGCAACAGTGAAACACGATGAACATAGTACAGTTGTGTACACTTACCATAAATGTAGATGTTCGAGTGTCTTCACTGTTGCAGTGTGGGTTACCCTCCCTCCTGTCCCCTCTTATTTTTTCTTTTGTGTGGTTCCCTTCTTCATCCTTCTTCTGAGGTGTATTTGCAAAGGGTATGGGATTTTACTCATTTTGGAACACCTGACATCTGGGGCAAGAAAAACTGGAGAACATGGCGTCGGCTGCCAGCTTTGTACTCCTGGCGCTCTGACGTCAGGGAGCATGGCTGAGCAGCCGACGCCGGACCCAGAGTTTGGGATTCTGGCCGACTGAGGACTGCCTGCCGGCAGGGGAGAACCCTACAGTCATGACTGCAACAGTGAAGACACTTGAACATCTACATTTATGGTAAGTGTACACAACTGTACTTTCCTCTTCCTGTGGCCTCATCTTCAGGAGGAGACTTGGATTCTGGACTCAATTCTTGATTTTCTGACCCATCTATCAGGAATGCTACATCCATCTCTTCAAACTATCAAGCTGGCAGCCTGGCTGCTCTGATTCCAAACATAGCCAGGCTACCTGACCTTTCCCCTTCAGTGCAGCATATCCTGATTTCTTCTCATAAAGCTTGAACGAGAACATTGTATATCAGCAAATGGAAGTGATTTTCCTCATGGACCTTGGAAAATCATATTGATCCTTTCTCTGCCCCTATGTCTTCCACGCTGAAGTTCTTAGCAAAACTGTTTCATGATTGGGTAGCCGCAGCTACCATTCGAGTTCATTTAACAGCGATCTCTAATTTCCATGTAGGCAAAGTGGGGCAGAACGTGATGTCCCACAGACTTTGAAAAGCCTTCTTGAGGGGTACCATTCTATTAAGACCACCCTTAAACCGCCCCTAGCACCATAGAACCCGAATTTTTTGTTATCCCATATGATTCTTCCCCCCTTTGAACCTGCATCATCCTGTGACATAAAGTTCTTAACTTGGAAGACAATTCATTTAATAGCTATCACTTCAGCTAGGAGAGTTTCAGAGTTACAAGCATTGTCTATCAAATCCCCCTATATGCTGTTCCATAAAGACAGAGTGTCTCTGCGAACAAATCCGTCCTTTCTACCAAAAATATGTTCAGAATCAAACCTAAACCAATCCATAGACTTACCAGTTTTCTTCCCTAATTATGGCAATAAGGCAGAATATATACTACATCAACTAGACAATTATGTTTTTACTCACATAGAACAAAAGACTTTAGAAAGACTGATTAATTATTTGTGTCCTTCTCAGACTGCAAAAAAGATGCTCCAGTTACTAAGACCAATCTCTCCAGATGGCTGTCAGATTGTATTGCATTTACCTACAAATTGCAGAACAAACAACTTCCCAACAAAGTAAGAGGTCATTCTACCAGAGCTATTTCTACCTCTTCCAGCTTTCGGGCTAAACTGCCAATTGATACCATTTGTGTTGCAGCGACATGGGCAAGACCTCATACCTTTATCACTCATTACAAAGTTGATTTGGCCTCCAGGGACAGGGGCTCTTTTGGGTCCACTGTTCTGAAGAATATTGTCCCTTGAGCCACTTGAGAAAGATGGTACTAGGGACGCTGTCCCAACCAGAACAGAATGAAGGCGAGATATGACAACATCACATAAAGAAGGGACGCTGTCCCAACCAGAACAGAATGAAGGCGAGATATGACAACGTCACATAAAGAAGGGACGCTGTCCCAACCAGAACAGAATGAAGGCGAGATATGACAACGTCACATAAAGAAGGGACGCTGTCCCAACCAGAACAGAATGAAGGCGAGATATGACAACGTCACATAAAGAAGGGATGCTGTCCCAACCAGAACAGAATGAAGGCGAGATATGACAACGTCACATAAAGAAGGGACGCTGTCCCAACCAGAACAGAATGAAGGCGAGATATGACAACGTCACATAAAGAAGGGACGCTGTCCCAACCAGAACAGAATGAAGGCGAGATATGACAACGTCACATAAAGAAGGGACGCTGTCCCAACCAGAACAGAATGAAGGCGAGATATGACAACGTCACATAAAGAAGGGACGCTGTCCCAACCAGAACAGAATGAAGGCGAGATATGACAACATCACATAAAGAAGTTATGTACTCACCATAATGTTCCATGTGTGTTGTCCATCTCACCTTCATTTTTACATCCCACCCTCATAGGTTCATAGATTCATAGGTTGATACTAGGCTATCTGCCCTAGGGCATTTACAAGCCTAGCCAGAGTGTGTTTGGCTTTCGCCGCCCTTCTTAGATTAGTTGACTGTGCCTCTGTATAGTAGGTCACAGAAGATAGCCCATTTAAGGTTAGTTTACTGTGCCTCTGTCTAGCAGTGACACAGAAGAGATCCCAGGGGTAAATTTACGATCTCCCATCCAAACGTCAAGATTCTTCTTGAAGAGGGTCATTGAGGGGCTCTGTCTGACTTGGATTTGGATTTTGTTCCAGAGTGAGGGGAGCCTATGGGATATGAATCTGTCCCTCCAGCATGTTCTATTTATTTCTGTGCTGAGGTTTAAGTCACTGGAGCGTGTAGTTCTCATGGATTTGGATTTCTTGAGGTCTAACATGTCCATTAATTCTGGGTTGGACATGGCTTTATACGTCAGGCACAGATCGCCTCTGAGTAGGCGGTAAGCAACTGAGTAGAGCTGGAATTTCTTTAGCCTAACTGTGTAGGGCATCTGTTTGAGTCCCTTGATCCTCTTGGTGAGGTACTTTTGGGGGTCTATCTAGTTGTAGCAGGTGTCGGGTAAGGTACATCCCAAAAGGGGCATTGTATTCAATTATGGGCCTAATGAGTGATGAGTAGAGGGGCACAATGACCTCTCGTGATCTAGATATGAACCCCTTTGTGATAAGGTGGGCTATATAGAATGTCTTTCTAACCACTTTGGCAATGTGATTGTCAAAGGAGAGATTGCAATCTACTTGGGTCCCCAAATCCCTAATTACTTCTTCCTACTTAATGGATTACCACCTATGTGGTAATTTGTGGGAACTTTGTTTTTCACAAAGGGGATGACTATGCACTTTTTGGCATTTAGCTTTAGGCCATGGCTCTGGCACCAGTTATCCATCTCTGTGAGACCTTTTTGGAGGATGCTTGTGTCAGCAGGCGAGTCGATTATGGCCCCCAGTTTGCAGTCATCTGCAAACTTTGTCAGCCATAGTCCTCCTGTGTTAGCCTGTACCTCAGAGAAATATATACCGAACAAGAGAGGTCCCAGGGCTGAGCCTTGTGGGACGCCACTTGTAACTGGTTTAGAGTCTGACATGGCATCTGCAATTCTGACCATGTGGGTTCTATCCCTAAGCCAGTTTGCAACTCATCTTGTGACATAGGGGTTGATATTTAAGCTGGTGAGCTTATTTATGATGCCCGAGTGGGGTATTGTGTCGAAGGCTTTTGCAAGGTCAAGGTAGGCTTTGTGGACTACCTTCCCTTCGTCTATGGCCTTGGTGACTGTTTCAAAGAAATTGACCAGGTTCAAGAGGCAAGATCTGCCCTTAACAAAGCCGAATTGGGTAGGATCCAGTGTTTGGAGGTTCCCAATGTCTTTGTTTATGAGTTCCATGATGATACGCTCCATAGCTTTGCAGACCAGGCTAGTTAGGCTTATAGGGTGATAGTTTTCAGGGTCCGTTGTGGCACCACCTTTATGGAGTGGGACCACTGTTGCAGTACGCCATTCCTTGGGTACATATCCTGTTGTAAGGCTGAGACTGAACAGTGATTTTAAGTGAGGGTTCAGTTCTTCTTGGAGCACATGTAAAACGCAGCCCGGGACACCGTCCGGTCCCATTGATGCTGTGTTTTTTGCTTTGGAGAGGGCAGCTCTCACCTGTGCATCTGTGATGTCAGGGAGGCTACACTCTGTTGGGATAGTCATTTGCTCATTTGAGGGGGGGGAGTTTGCACTGAACCTGTCTGCCAGGATGTTGGCAATGTCTGTGGGTTCAGTGTATTTTTTATCATTTTGCACTAACTCAGAGCATATCTGGGAGTTTCCACTCAGGTTTCTGCCATAACTAAAGAAATCCTTGTGATTATCTTTAGCGTCTTGTGCAATTTTTCTTTCGAAGCTAGTCTTAGATGATTTTATGAGGGATCGTAATTTCTTGCTAGTACTGATCAGAGTTGCCTTCCCTTTCAGGGATTTTGCTCTATCATGTAGTAGCTTCCTCCTTCTGTTGTACAGCTTATTTATGGCTGGGGTCCACCAGACAGGTCTCCTGCCTTTGGAGGAGTGTGTCTTGGTTTTATTTGGGATAGCACGATCCATGCATTCCTGTAGGTATCCATAGAATGTGTTTGTAAAGGATTCTGCAGTTTGGGCCGTATTTTCCACTGGCCCTGGGGCTTTGAAGGATTCCACCTCAGTTTTGAGAAGTGGGATGTTTGCTTTTGAGAAGTTTTTGACCATGGTTTCCTTTGCTGGGGGTGGGGACGGGATATGGATGTCCATAGTGATTAATTTATGGTCAGATCTTACCAATGAGGGGTATTCTTCTGGCATGGAACATAGAGTCCCCATGTTGGTGATGATCAGGTCCAATATGTTTTCCCCTCTTGTGGGAGTGGTGACCAGTTGTTCCATAGCATTTGAGTTTATAAATTCTAGGAACCATTGGGCTAGGGTGTTGGGGCTTGAGTAGTGCTCCCAGTCTGTGTTTGGGTAGTTAAAGTCACCCAATGTAATGGTGTTTGGAGAGACCTTCATATTCTCCAGTGTCTTCAGGAAAGCCGAGTGGGGTTCCTGAGTTTGGGAGGGTGTTCTGTGGCACGCTACAAACTGGAAGGCAGTTTTGCCCACTGTTAGTTGCACATGGATGGTTTCAGATGCTTCGTGCAGTGCCAGTAGCCTGGAGGTATGGGTATCTTTGATGAATATGGATACTCCCCCTCCTCTTGTGGTTCAGTCCGAGTTTTGGGGCTAAAAAGCATGGTATGAGGTATAGCCTGGTAGTGCTGGGGTGCTCTCGGGAGCCTTGAACCAGGTTTCTGTTACTGCACAGATATCGATATTCTCCATACTGAGGAGAGCCTCGAGTGCGTGCATCTTGAGGTTTAGACTTCTGGCGTTGAGCAGCATTACCCTTAGTTTCTTTTTCCTTGTGTTGTCTAAGGAGGTGGGTTTGTCTTTTGAGCCTTGCCTAAAAAAGGCACTATGGGGGTGGCAAGAGCCTTGGCCAGTATCCGAAAACCCAGGGGTGACAGGTGCAAGCCGTCCCTAGCGAAGCAATGTGGCTTGTCAAGCATGTCATCCCAGGCTGACAGACACTGGATCCCCTTTGATTGACACCAATACTTTAGCCAATTGTTGAAATTGATCATTTTGTCTTTATACTGTGGTATCATTCTTGGTGAGGGTAAGATGCTACTCAAGGTCAGGGTCATACCGGCCTGGGCCACGTGATCAGAGAGCTCCTCTTTGTCTCTTTTCATGTAATCCAGAGAGGTACGTCTCAGGTCATTCACACCAGCATGGACAATGACAGAGTCATATTTGTACTTGCTTTGGAGTGACCTGAGTGCATGTGTTATGTGGCGGATCCTGGTACCCGATAGGCAGCTTACAGTGACCTTCTCCTTGTTCAGCCTGGTGAGAGGTACGTCAGTGTGTCTGACAATAGAGTCACCTATTACAAGTGTATTAGGTGTGTTGTTTAGCCTTAAGGGCTGTGACTGTGTGGCACACTGACTTTGTGAACTATGTGATACGTGGGTATTGTTGTGGGGTAGCAGTTGCTTGGATGTCTGCTTTGGAGGTTTCTGTTGCTTGGGCAGATTTTTATTTAGAGCCTCTGAGTATGTTTTTGTGTGTTTATGTGTTTGGTTTGCTGTTGCGATAGGTCTATGTGAGACTGGATTTCTGGTGTGTGTGATTACCTTCTCCTCCAGACTGACCATGCCAGTACTATGTTGAGAGAGCTCAGCCTCCAGTTTGGCTATATAGTTGCATCTCTCACATATATTTGAGCTTGTTGGGAAGAGGAGAGGGTGATCTGTGTACATAAGGCAGTTGTAACATTGCCTCAAGATTCCCATATTCACCAGCTGGACTGAAGAGTAAACCTGAAACTGACTTTTGGACATGCCAGAATAGTATAAGGAATTACTTTTTGACTTGATCAAAAAGGACCAATAGGGAGCCAAGTACTTAAAGGGAGTATAAGAGGGTGTAGTGCTTTAGTTTATTAGTGCTTACTTATAAGACACTTATCCTAGCTACTGCTGGGTTTTAGAAGGAAAATAGAGTGCTTACTTTGAGATTTGGAACAGTTCTAAAGGAAAAAGTGAAGAGCAGACTTTGTGGAGCCGGGAATAGTTTAAACCTGATTAAGCGGCGCTGCCTGATGCTGCGCTATGCGCAAAAATGTGCAAAAGAGGGTTTTAAGAGAGGGGGATCTTTGGCTCCTGGAGGACTGAGAGGATTCATTTGACGACTATTCTCTGACACTCTTCTTAGCTTTAAAGGAGTACATTTTTTATATGCTCATGTTATTATTATATCAGCAAACAAGATCTAGGAAGTTTCCTAGAGCATCATTGGATAGGATGTAAGCCACAAGCTAGTTGAAGACCTCGAGCTTTTGTAAAAGGCTGAGTTGAAACCGAAGATCAGTTCCTAACCCAACCAGTACAGAATGAAGGCGAGATGGACAACACACATGGAACATTATGGTGAGTACATAACTTATTTTTATACACTATTACCTGAGAGGCCTTGAAGGTATATAGTATCCTTGGTAAAATATTCATCTTAACTATTGCTACTTGGGTAGAAAATGTAGTTAAAGCTTATTCCATCTACTACAATCTTGTTGGATATTTTGCCAGAGATTTATAATGTTATTTTGGTAAAGTGTCTTGGTGTCTTGATGAAAGGAGATGCCTAAATATTTTGTGGAATGTTTTATTTTGATTTTGGTTGATCGGGTATATAAAAAGAGTAAGTCTGATGAGTTTAGTGGGAAAATTGCAGATTTGTCAAGGTTTAATTTATAATTGGAAAAGTTCAAAAAAATGTTATTTAATAATTCTCTATTACTTCTCGTTTCTCTCTTTTAGCACACTAAACGTTTTCACACCATACCCACACTCTGCTCTCTTTCACTTTACTCTGTTTCTTTCTTTTCCTTCATTCAACTGCCAAGTATTATTTTCCTTGAATAATTCCAATCTAGCTTTACTGAGATAAGTTTAAAAGAATTGTAACAATTGCCTGCTATTGGTATTAACAACTCTATTTTTGTGTATAATAGAGATATGTAGTATATCGCACACTGTTCTTTTTTTACATTTTTTCCTTTCCTATAGACATGTTGTACTGTCTTTGTCTCCTATGTAACTCTTTTTTTGCTCTATTGCTTTATATATATCCTTATTATTACTTCATGTTAGCCAGTATTTTATCTCTAATAGTTTTACTGTAGTAGGGCTTCCAGCCAGTCGGACATTCCTAGTAAACAAATGTAAAAATAAATAAAACAGATAGTATTCCTGTAGAAGTTTGGAAGCTAGGAGGGAAAAAACATTGATAAAGATCTAGACTGTTTTAACTATGGACGGTGCAGTGGTGCAGCAGTAGCATGGTCACCTGACAGCAAGAGGTTCTCTGGTTCGATTCTCGGCTGGAATGCCTTCTGTGCGGAGACTGCATGTCCTCCCTGTTTGTGTGGGCTTTCTGCAGGTACTGTGGTTTCCTCCTACATTACAAAGACATGTGTCTAGACTGTTTCACCCCATGCCTCCGCTGAAAATTGGCTTCGGTCCAAGTCGGACCTTCCCAGTAAACAAATGTTAAATAAATAAAAATAAATGAAAACAGTAGTTTAAGAGGAGAAGTACCAACATCCTTGAAGAAAGCAGTGGTAGCTGTAATAACTAAAAAGGATAAAGATCAAGCTTCATAAAGGCCCATTTCAATACTAAACCATGATTATACAGTGTTCATGTCTGTAATGGCTAAAAGAATGGCAGAAGTAATATGAGAATGGACATATATGGATCAGTGTGGTTTTGTGGAAGGGAGGCAAACATTTGACAACTTTAACAGAACAGTGATGATCCAGAGGGAAGCAGAATGTAAGAAAATATTGTTGTTGGTAGGTCTTGATGCAGAGAAAGCATTTGACAGAGTAAGCTGGGACTTTATGAGCAGGACAATGGAAGCATTTGCATTTCCTAAAAAAATTATAAGGTTGATTAGGAGGATATATGAGGATTCGGAAGTGAAAATTAAAGTGGGTGGGGTCCTCTCTGATAGTTTCTGCTTGAACAGAGGAATCAGGTAGGGGTGTCCTGTTTCCCCTTTGTTATTTGCATTATATTTAGAACCATTGGCAAAGAAAATAAGGAACTCAGAAACTCAAGGATATAATTAGTATGGTAGTCAAGAAAAGCTGGATCTATTTGAAGCTGATATAAGTTTATACCTGACAAAACCATAAGGAGATATTACAGTGTTGTGGAACATTTTGAGGCAGTTTCAGATCTTTTCAGGATACAAAATTAATGAAGCTAAAACAAAGGCAATAGCTATAATTTATGTACCCACATCTGAATTGGTTCAGCAATATCCATATATATGAGGACATGATAAAATTGAGTATTTAGGAGTATGGATTAAAAATTATTCTGATGTGGCAGCTAAGGATATGTGGGAAGAGACTAAAAAAAGATAATACAAAAACAGAGAAACTGGAAGCTTTGTTATTTTATTATTTATTTTACATTTGTTGACCGGGCTAGTCTAGCTGGATATATTTCCATTTTCAGTAGAGGCCCGAGGAGAAAAGCTCCACAGAAGTAAAAAATGTATACATACATAAAAATTAACATAGATGATAATAAGCCATTTAGGAAAAGGTTAGTAAAAACAGCAAAAAAAAAAATTCAAAAATCTTCTAACAAGTTAGTATAGAATTAATTACTTACTACCACACACGGAGAAATTATATGTTTATGGATAGTAAGATACAAGCAGTTAAAATGTTTTAGTCCCATTAGTCTTATACACAGGTCAGCATATTTTTATCAACCAGAGGAGAAGTTGTGGATAGCAGCTAATAAACAGCTGCTGGACTTTATCTGGGAGGGGAAGATGGCAAGAGTCCAGAGGGATAAGCTGATTCTTCCAGTAGAACATGGTGGATTGGGATTACCCGATTTGAAAGGGTATTTCAGAGCTACACAGTTAAGGGTCCTATACATAGCACAATTATACAATTATAATTCAAAGTGGAAAGGGATGATGATGATACAGGGGAGAAGCTCAAGAAACAAGGAGAGACGGGGATTTTGGATGCAGACCTTTAAGGAGAATAACAGTAACCATACAGAACATTATATCTATAAAGTAGCAGAAAGTATCCTAAGAACTAAGCCAACATGGAGAAAGAAGATTCTGCTGATGGGGATGACTGCAATTAGGGATATAGATAATAGGCAAGAGGGGGCTGGAATTTATTGGAGAAAACTGACAAAGGAACCAAGTTATTGGGAGGAAATAACTAGAGAGGGAAAGATGATAGAATGGGAAGAGGGCAAGAATTTATTTGGACTGCAGGTTAGAGATTGCCTTCCTTATCAAGGATTGATATCCAAGTGTAGGCAAAGAGAAAGAAATAAGGAGGTCTTAAACAAAAAAACAGCACTGGTAGAGTTTTTAGTAGAATCCAGAACAGAAGCTGCCATTAAAAAAGAATAATTAATAGAGCATATAAAATATTGCATGATAATTATAAGAATCAATCAGAGGAGGTTAGAAAGGATTGAGAAGACAGATGGGATGAACAATTCACAAAGAAACAATGGGAGGATATATGTATGAATCCCAAATATGCAATAAAATCTAGAAGATTTAGTATTTTTGCTTGGAAATGTTTACATAGAGATTTTGGGGTCTATATTGAATGTTCAAACATTCAAATTTTCCAGTGTCATATGGTGGACACCATATGATCGGATTTTTGAATGTTTGAATGTTGTAACAGAGATCTCCATACAGTGCGGAATGGGAAGATTTCCATTTTCTGCACTGTAGTGCGATCTTGGAGTTGGTATATTTAAAGAGCGGGGTGTGTGGGGGGTGCACCCTCCACGTGGGAGGGGTGCAGGGGGGCTTGCTGCCCTACTTAAAACGTTCAGGTAGGTGTTTTGTGTAGTTTTTTTTATTATTATTATATATTCAAACTTTTGAAAGTTTGATCATATTTTGTCGACCATATGACAGTCGAACCTTCAAAAGTTTGATTATCTAATATCGACCCCAGATTTTTATATTCCAGGTAGACTCCAGAGAATTTTTCCTCTGGTAGACAGCAAATGTTAGGGGTGTGATGGAGAAGAAAGAGGTAATTGGGAACATATTTTCTGTTGTAAGGTGAGTTGGTGGTCTTTAAGGATGCCCTGTCGGAAATGTTGGGTGGACAGATTGTCTGATGAGGGAGATGATTTTTTCTGAGCTATGATACAGAATTGGAATTGCCTAGACATGGCAAGGCCTTGCTTTATCTAACAACGTTGGCTGCCAAAAAAAAAGCAATTAATAGAAAATGGAAATCAAAATCTAAACAAACCTTACTAGGACTAATGAATATAATAACAGAAATAAAACAACTGGAATTGAGATCTTTAGAAAAGGGTAGGAGCAAACTATATAGGAAAAATGGGAATTGTGAGAACAATACATACAGGGAGGAATGAGGTTTAAAAGAAGGCAGGACTGAAATGAGCATGTAAAGTCTGACTGAAAATGACTGGGTAGATTATAAGTGATGTATAATGTTTGTAACTGGGAGTGTGTCAGTATGGTTTGTGATGTAAAATGCTTGCAACTAGGATTGTGTCGGTGTGGTTTCTTTTCATGTATATAAATGCATGATTGCCTGTGTTGTAAGTGATGGTTTAAGAAATATGTTTCTTGTTTAATAAATGAAACCTTTTAAACACTAAGTATGCGCAGCAGGTATTTAAGAAGGCAAGAAAACCTGCGACTAGAAATCTTACATTTACAAGTGGAAGAAGTTTTCTAGGTGGTGCCTAGCCAATAACAGAACTCCTGAAAGGGTTTTTACCCTTTGGTTTTGAAATATTTGTGTGAGCTGCTTAGAGATGGTTTGTCATATGTTTCTGTCTAGTGCATCTTGCAGCCATCCTAGCTTGTCTGCCTATGGATCCCGCTCTTTTTGTTTATTTATGTGGTCACACAGTTTATAAAAGGAGTGTTCATGAGAGACCTTATTGAAACCAAATTCCTCCATGGTATCTGAACATTTTCTTGAAAATTTGGCCTTATATCATTTTCAGCCTGCCTGTCAGGCTGATTTACTGCTTATTATTTGAAGACTGTTTTACTTATTGCTGACATCTTCAAGGTGAATCTGCGAGTTGCACGCTATCATGGTGGGTCAGCCCTATCTGATTCTTTATGAAGACATGGTTCTTATGTACTAATCCATCATTCATGCCTAAAGGTGTTTCTGAATTTACCTTGAATTAAGCTGTCAATCTCCCAGTGCTCTATCCTGATCCTAAAAACAAGGGAGAAAAGATCCTACACACCTTGGATGTGCAGATGCTGCTTTGGTACGAGTTTGACAGAACAAAGCCTTTTAGGATACCAAACAGTTATTTCTGTCCTGTATGGGAGGTAATAAAGGTCAACCTGTCTCTAAGTCAACTATTGCATGATCAATTTCAACAATTGGCTTAAGTACTGGTGTCATTCAAAGGGGATCCAATGCCTGTCAGCTTGGGATGATATGCTCGACAAGCCACGATGCTTCGCTAGGGACGGCTTGCACCTGTCACCCCTGGGCTTTCAGATATTGGCAAAGGCTCTTGCTACCCCCATAGTGCCTTTTTTAGGCAAGGCTCAAAAGACAAACCCACCTCCATAGGTATCACAAGGGATAAGAAACTAAGAGTAATGCTACTCAATGTCAGAAGTCTAAACCTCAAGATGCACGCATCAAACTCTCCTTAGCATGGAGAACATCAATATCTGTGCAGTAACAGAAACCTGGTTCAGGGCTCCCGAGAGCACCCCAGCACTACCAGGTTATACCTCATTCCATGCTTTTCGGCCCCAAAACTTGGACTGAACCACAAAAGGAGGGGAGTATCGATATTCATCAAAGATACCCACACCTCCAGGTTGGTGGCAAAGCACGAAGCATCAGAGACTATCCATGTGCAACTAACAGTGGGTAAAACTGCCTTCCAGTTTATAGCCTGCTACAGATCACCCTCCCAAACCCAGGAACCCCACTCGGCCTTTCTGAGAACACTGGAAAATATGAAGGTCTCTCCAAACACCATTATATTGGGCGACTTCAACTACCCAAACATAGACTGGGAGCATTACTCTAGCTCCAACACCCTAGCCCAAAGGTTCCTAGAATTTATAAACTCAAATGCTATGGAACAACTTGTTACCACTCCCACAAGAGGGAAAACATACCGGACCTGATCATCACCAACATGGGGACTCTATGCCCCAGACCAGAAGTGTATCCCTCACTGGTAAGATCAGACCATAAACTAATCTCACTGGATATTCACATCCTGACCCCACCCCTGCCCAGAAAACCACAGTGAAAAACTTCTCTAAAGCAAATTTCACACTCCTCAAAACCGAGGTGGAATCCTTCAAAGCCCCGGCCTGTGGAAAATATGCCCAGACCAAGCAGAATCCTTTATAAACGCATTCTATGAACACCTTCAGGAATGCATGGATCATGCGATCCCAAATAAAACCAAGACCCAATCCTCCAAAGGCAGACGTCCTGTCTGGTGGACCCCAGCCATAAACAAACTATACAATAGAAGGAGGAAGCTACTAAATGATAGAGCAAAATCCCAAAAAGGGAAGGCATCACTGATCAGTATTAGCAAAAAACTACGGGCACTCATAAAATTGTCTAATGCCAGCTTCAAGAGAAAAATTGCACAGGACACTAAGGATAATCACAAGGCTTTCTTTAGTTATGTTAGGAACCTGGGTGGTAATTCCCAGATATGCTCAGAATTAGTCCAAAATGACAAAAAATACACTGAACCCACAGACATTGCCAACATCCTAGCTGACAGGTTCAGCGCAAACTTCTCCCCCCACCCACCAAAAGGGCAAATATCTATCCCAGCAGAGTGCTGCCCCCCTGACATCTCAGATGCTCAGGTAAGAGCTGCCCTCTCCAAAGCAAAAAACACAGCATCAATGGGACCAGACGGTGTCCCGGGCTGTGTCCTACATGAACTCCAAGAAGAGCTAAACCCAAACATAAAACTACTGTTCAATCTCAGCCTTACTACAGGATATGTGCCCAAAGAGTGGCGTACAGCAAACAGTGGTCCCTCTCCATAAAGGTGGTGCCTCAATGGATCCTGGAAACTATTGCCCCATAAGCCTGACTAGCTTGGTCTGCAAAGCTATGGAAAGGATCATCATGGACCTCATAAATAAAGATATTGGGGACCTACAGACACTGGATCCTATCCAGTTTGGCTTTGTTAAGGGCAGATCCTGCCTCTTAAACCTGATTGATTTCTTTGAAACAGTCACCAAGGCCATTGACGAGGGGAAGGTGGTCCACACAGCCTACCTGGACCTCGCAAAAGCCTTCGATACAATACCCCACTGGCATTATAGATAAGCTCACCAGCTTAAATATAAACCCCTATGTCACTAGATGGATTGCAAACTGGCTCAAGGACAGAACCCACATGGTTAGAATTGCTGAGCCATGTCAGACTCAAACCAGTTACAAGTGGTGTCCCACAAGGCTCAGTCCTGGGACCTCTCTTGTTCGGTATATATTTCTCGGAGGTACAGGCCAACACGGAAGGACTGTGGCTGACCAAGTTCGCAGATGACTGCAAACTGGGTGCCATAATCGATTCTCCAGCCGACACAAGCATCCTCCAAAAGGGCCTCATAGAAACAGACAACTGGTGCCAGAGCCATGGCCTCAAGCTAAATACCAAAAAGTGTATAGTCACTCCCTTTGGCAAAAACAAAGTGCCCACAAATTACCACATAGGTGGTAATCCATTAAGTACAGAAGAAGTAATTAGGGACCTGGGGACCCAAGTTGATAGCAATCTCTCATTTGACAACCACGTGGCCAAAGTGGTTAGAAAAACTTTTATATAGCCCACCTAATCATGAAGGGATTCACATCTAGATCAGGGAGGTCATTGTGCCTCTTTACTCATCCCTCATCAGGCCCATAATTGAGTACAATGCCCCTTTTGGGATGTACCTTACCAGACACCTGCAGCAACTGGAAAGACCCCAAAAGTACCTCACCAAGAGGATCAAAGGGCTCAAACAGATGCCATATGCTGCCCGGTTAAAGAAACTCCAGCTCTACTCAGTGGCATACCGCCTGTTCAGAGGCGATCTGTGCCTGACGATAAAGCCATGTCCAACCCGAATTAATGGACATGCTGCACCTCAGAAAATCCAAATCCCATCGAGCTACGCTCGAGAGACTTGAACCTCAGCACTGAAATAAATAGGACATGCTGGAGGGACAGATTCATAACCCAGAGGCTCCCTTCACTCTGGAATAAAATCCCAGTCCAGGTTAGGCAGAGTCCCTCATTGACTCTCTTCAAGAGGAATCTTGATGAGTGGATGGGAGATCGTAGGTTTACCCCGGGTATCACTTCTGTGTCACTGTTAGACAGAGGCACAGTATACTAACCTCGAAAAAGGGCATAGCAAAATAAATTTAAAATGGGTGGCGAAAGCCAAACACATTCTGGCTAGGCTTATAAATGCCCTAGGGCAGATAGCCTAGTATGAACCTACTATTGATGTTAAGTTGTCAATCTCGCCTTCATTCTTGCTGGATGGGTTCGGAGCCGATCCCCGGCTCCGACTCGGCCACTTATTAAAGCTCGAGAGCTAATTTTACCGGCTCGAGGCAACCCTATATCCCATGATGCTAGGCGATAACTACCCAGATCTTGTTTGCCGCTTTCGTTTGCAAGGTGCATTTTTACCGGCTCTTGGTAAGGTTTCAAATTTCAGACTTTTAGTCACCCTTTTTTGTCTTAGTTCCACTCCCTTTATTGTTTTAACTTGTAACGGTTAATTTTAAACCCTATTTCCCATTAGTACCTTGTATTTCCCTTATCCCAGTTATATATCCCTTCCCCTAGGTTAGGCCTTAAGCCTGCCCCTTTCCTAATTCTTGTCAGGGATTCTGTGGAGTGTTTGGGCGTGTTAGTATCCCTGTTTTTTATTATATTTGGATTGGGTGTTTGTGTGTGTGTGTTTTTTACTCTGGTGCTCCCTCGACACTGTTATGTCAAAGGACACAAAGGTCTCAGGCTTCAAGAAGTGTGACTCGTGCTGTCAGAAAATGTCTCTGACAGACGGTCACACTTCTTGTGTTTACTGCCTGGGACCCCTGCACCTGCAGGACTCTTGTTCTGTGTGCCACGCATTCAGCCCAAGAGTCCTGCAGGAGCGCAGGAACAAATTAATGTTGAGGGGCTTGTTAAAGCCCGAGAGCTCCCCGACTAAGTCTGCGCCGGGGAAGCCCTCGAAGCCAGCAAAGTCGTCGGCTCCGAGTCCCAAGCCTTCGGCTGCTGGCTCACCTTCTGTGACAAGATCGGCTCCGGCCGGAGCCGATCCTTCTGTGTCACAGCTTCCAGTATCGGCTCCACTCGGCGCCGATACCGCTGAATCTTTCCACTCACGGTCGGCTCCGGCTGGAGCCGACGTATCCTCGGCTCCTTCGGCTCCATCCACCTCCAGAAAGAGGTCAAGATCCCCTTCGTTGGAGTCTATCCATTCGGCTCCGAGATCACCCCTGCTCTCGGAGCGGAGCCATCGAAGCCGATCTTCTCGGTCATCCAGGCTTTCTGACCATGACCTTGAGAGAGAGGTGAGTAGGCTATTAAAGTCTCAGGCATTGGCCCAAATGCTCCATAGCCCGTCTCATCAGACGGTAGCTATTACACATCCACCTACTATTCCTCCTTCGACTCTCCCCCAGAGTTTGGAGCCGGAGCTCCTCGGAGCCGTGACTGTTGTGGCGTCGGAGCCGATACCTCCCCCTTCAGCTCCATCGTCCTCTGCTCCGATCTCCTCCTTGATGCCTTCATTGGAGGGATCTGGGCGTCTGGTCTCTCTCGCCGGCTCCCAGGGGGTGAGTGGCATCGGACCCTTGTCCGACCCCGTTCTCCCTCTCGGAGCGTCGGTGCTGGTGAGCTCGGCCCCGACATCAGCCTCGGAGCTGTCCCTGTCAGTGCGGCCTGGGGTTCCTACCTCTTTGGAGTGGGAGCCCTCTGGCCTCTCTGATGGGGGAGCCTTCGAGGTGATGAGGAGTGTACTAGCCCCAGGGCATAGTTAACGGTCAGTTCCTTCAGCTCCTCCCACTACAGTGCCTGCTGACGTTTCTTCCCACTCTCTTGCTCCCGGGCCCAGAGATCCAACGCCTCAGGTTTCCCCACTGGGAATATCTTCCTCTTCCGAGGCTTCTCCTGACCTGTCAGGTGAGCCTCCGCGTAAGAGGACATGTAAGAGGAAACATCTGGACTCCCCCGAGTCTATTACATCTGATACCAACTTGGATGAGTCGGAGGGATCCCCAAGGTCCCCCTCTGAGGATGTCTCTTTCTCAGACATCCTTGAAATCCTTAAGCAGAGGGGGAACTGGCCTTCCCTTAATCCTTCCGAGGATGAGTCGGTTTACCTGGAGGCGTTTGGTTCTCGACCCTCCACCTCCTGGGTGTCTCCGCCTTTTGACCCCCTTATGGATGTCGTGGCTCGGAAGGAGTGGATGGCCCCGGATTCGGTGGAACCCACTCCTCAGAGGCCTTCTAAATTCATTACGGCCCCAGCTGATGGGCAATTTTTGACAAAAGGTGTCCCGGTTGATGCCATGGTGGTGGCTGCAGCCACCAAGAAGGAACTAGCCGATCCTTCAGTACCTATCCATCCTCCTAACAAGGATTCTAGGACTATGGATAGGTACGATAAGCGGATGTTTTCTTCAGCGACCTTTGCCATGTGGTCGCTGAATTACTTGTGTCACTTCACCCGCCTTCAGAGAGATGTTCTCAAAGAGTTGGGAGAAGTTTTACAGGATCCGTCAGCTGCTGGGTCCCAGGATAAAATTAACTCACAGCTAGGAACCCTAAACTCTATTGTTAACTCCTCCATGCGGCTCATTTCATATGCAGCCAATGGAGCGAGTAGGGCCGCAGGCACAGGAGTGGCATTAAGGCGTCATGCATGGATGCGGCTTTGTAATTTTGCAGACCCCTTCAAGGCGTCCTTCACAAATTCTCCTTTTGATGGTTCAACCTTGTTCAGACCTCAAGTGAAAGACACCTTGATCAGATGCGAACAAGATGGCTAGACTCTTTCTGCCGTAGGAGTCCGTTTCTCCACCCCTTCAAGACCATACCCCAAGGGTCAGAAGTGTGGGAAAATGTGGTTCCGCAAATCTCAAGAAGTCACGCCTGACGCACGAGGTCAGTTTACCCCCAGAGGCAGAGGGGGTAACAACAACAGATGCCACCCTAGGGGCAGAGGGGGTCCGCAGAATCAGGGTAGCAGGGAGCCTCTCTCTGACAAACCCTTCCAGCATCCCTGAGATGTTGCCCGATTGTCCACCTTCGGAGGCAGTCGGGGGAAGATTGTCACTGTACCCAAAAGCCTGGCTTTCCCTTACTCAAGACAAATGGGTACAGTCGATCATATCCGAGGGTTACAAAATTCCCTTTATCCAAACCCCAATTCAGCAAAAGGGAACCCTTACAGACGTTCCACCCAGTCTAAGGGAACTAGCAGTACCAGAGATATCAAAACTGGTAGCAAAAAGAGCCATCCAGCCAGTCCCAGCAGACCAACTAGGATCCGGAATCTACTCAAGGTTCTTTTTGGTACCGAAAAAGACAGGGGACTGGAGACCAATATTAGATCTCAGCAAACTAAACAAGTTTGTAAAGAGAACAAGATTCCAGATGGTCACGCTACAGTCCATTCTACCCTTTCTGGGCAAGGACAATTGGATGTGCTCTGTGGACCTTCAGGATGCGTACTATCACATCAAAATTCACAGGCGCTCCAGAAGGTTTCTCCACTTTCGGCTGGGGGCCAGTCACTACCAATTCAGAGCCCTGCCCTTTGGTCTCACTACAGCCCCCAGAGTGTTCACCAAATGTATGGCAGCGGTTACGGCTCACCTGAGACGTCAAGGATTCCAGGTGTTTCCATATCTAGACAACTGGCTCCTCACTGCCACCACCAGGCATCAACTTCTCCAAGCCAGAGATTACACCATTCACATTTGCAGAGGGCTAGGAATCTCTAAATTTCGAAAAATCTGCCTTGTCACCTTGTCAATCTATTACCTTTATAGGCGCCAATTTGGACACCATACAACTTTCAGCAAAGTTAACAGATCAAAGGGTCTTAGATATTCAAAACCACATCCATGTTCTTCTTCAGAGCGACAAAATTCAGGCCAGGTATGTCCTGAAAGTATTGGGTCTTATGGCGGCCGCTATAACACTTCTTCGCCTTGCCCGTTTTTACATGCGTCTCCTACAGTGGATGCTTTTCGCCCAATGGTCTTTTCAACGACTCCCTATGCATCACAAGATCATGATAACTCCAATGTGCAAAAGGCATCTGTCCTGGTGGATATTGTCCCCTCAAGTCCATCAAGGCAGACCCTTTGTTCCTCCCTCCCCGGTCACCACGGTTACATCGGACTCCTCCCTGATCGGGTGGGGGGGGCATTTTTGGGGCAGGATGGTCCATGGCACTTGGCAACCTTTCAAATGCCACCTGCATATAAATGTCCTGGAGATGAGAGCAGTGCTTTTAACGTTGCAAGCCCTCCACGACTCTCTTCCCCTGGGGACTATTGCAATCCTAACGGACAATATGTCCGTAGTGTGGTATATCAACAAGCAGGGCGGAACCAAGTCCTATCCCCTGTGTCGAGAGGCACTCAGACTTTGGCAGTGGGCAATCTCTTCTCAGCGGTTTCTGATAGCAACGCATATCTCCGGGAAGTCCAACATCATAGCGGACAGGTTGAGCAGAGCTATTCTCATGCCTCACGAGTGGTCTCTCAAACAATCTGTGATGGAAGAGATTTTTCAGAAGTGGGACCTTCCTTGCTGCGATCTTTTTGCTACGCCTCAAAACAGCAAATGCCCCGACTTCTTCACCCTCTTCCCCCTTCCAGGCCATCCCCCCAGAGACGCTCTAGTCCAAGATTGGCCCTGGGGACTTCTCTATGCCTTTCCACCTTTTCCTCTAATACCACAAGTAATTCAGAAAGGAACTGCCTTGAGAGCCAAGATGATTCTCATTGCCCCTTATTGGCCTCGACAGATATGGTTTCGGTTCCTGCATCGTTATCTTTTGGTACAGCCTTGGCATCTGGACCCGGTTCCAGATCTTCTGACCCACCAGTCGGGGCAGCTGCACCAATCCATACCTTCTCTCAACCTCACTGCTTGGTTGCTCCACTTCCGTCCCTAGCCAGGCTTCCTATGATTTCTAATCCCGTCCGGGATATCATAGTAACTTCCCTTAAATCTTCCACCAGAAGGATTTACACTAGTAAATGGCAACGTTTCTCCTTCTATGCAAAAGCTAGAAATATAGATCCCTTTACTGCTCCGATTCATTCGGTCTTGGACTTCCTAGCTGAAAATTTTCACTCAGGATCTTCTTCTTCCACAGTAAAAGTTCAGTTGGCAGCCATTTCAAATTTTCATATAGGCTTGTTGGACTGCAACATCATGTCCCATAAGCTTTGCAAGGCATTCCTTAGAGGTGTATTTTTACTTAAGCCTCCAATCAAAGACCCTCCACCACAGTGGGATCTAAATTTAGTCTTAACATCCTTGATTCTTCCCCCCTTTGAACCTGCGGCTTCCTGTTCATTGAAATTTCTTTCCTGGAAGACACTATTCCTAGTCGCCATTACATCTGCTAGGAGAGTATCTGAGCTTCATGCCCTCTGCATTCGTCCTCCCTATTTAGTCTTCCACAAAGACAGAGTTTCTCTAAGGACTAATCCGTCCTTCTTACCCAAGGTGGCTTCGCAGACAAACTTAAATCAATCTATTGATCTCCCAGTTTTTTTCCCAAATTATACTAATAGAGCGGAGCAGAAACTACATTATCTGGATGTTCATCGCCAGCTCCGATATTATTTGGACAGAACCAAACAAATCAGGAAATCTGATCAACTGTTTTTATCGTATGCAGAGAACAGGAAAGGCCTTCCGGTATCTAAGGTAACCCTATCTAGGTGGCTGTCTTCTGTGATTACATGTATTTATCAACTCAGAGGTAGAGAGTTGACTTCTAGGCCAAAAGCCCATTCAGCTAGAGCACTAGCTACATCTACAGCTTTTCGAGCTAGACTACCAATAGACACTATTTGTGCAGCAGCCACATGGGCCTCTCCTCATACTTTTATTTCGCATTACAAATTGGACTTGGCCTCCAGGAACAGGGCAAATTTTGGTTCCACTGTTCTCAAGAGTCTGTTCCGTTGAGCTACCCAGGATGAAGGTGCTAGGGACGCGGTCCCATCCAGCAAGAATGAAGGCGAGATTGACAACTTAACATTGAGAAGTTATGTACCTACCATAACGTTCCATGTTAGTTGTCTTCTCTCGCCTTCTTTCTTGCGTCCCGCCCACCATCCCCCTAGCCTGGACAGACCGAGAAGATTGTTCCTCTTCCTTGAAGAGTCCTGATCTAGCATTTCCAGCCAAATAGCTTGTCCTAGTGTCACTAGATTAGATTGGTTTCTTTGGCGGGATTATTCCCTTTTTCCTCCTCCTCTCCAGTTGGAGGACTATATTGCATAATTTTTCTTTAGCTACCAAACGAGATCTGGGTAGTTATCGCCTAGCATCATGGGATATAGGGTTGCCTCGAGCCGGTAAAACTAGCTCTCGAGCTTTAGTAAGTGGCCGAGTCGGAGCCGATGATCGGCTCCGAACCCATCCAGCAAGAAAGAAGGCAAGAGAAGACAACTAACATGGAACGTTATGGTAGGTACATAACTTCTCATTTTCTGTTACACTTTGGCAAATTTTTTACATGCAAGGTTAAGGCTCACTTGACTATGGCCTTACCCTTTTCATTAGCATATTGGAAATCGGTGGTCTCTAAAAGCATTCCAGAGACAGCAAACTGGTCCTGTTTGCATACCTTCAGAAAGTACTACAAACTGCATTCCTTTTTAAGGTCCACAGCAGGCTTTGGTAGGGCCATTCTCCAGGGCCTCCTGGATCTTTATCCTTCTACCTCCCAGGTAGGATAAGCTTTGACAGATGTACACAAAATGCCACTAAGGCATTGGGAATGATGAACATAGTGCAGTTGTACAGTCCTGCTTACCTGTAACAGTAGATGTTCGAATCTCACACTACCTCAGTTGCAGCAGCTGCTCACCATCCCCCAGACTGTGTACAGTTGAAGTGGGTTTGGACCGCTTTGATTCGGTTGTCGTTGGATTAGGTTTTTATATGGTATTGACTGCGAATTTACTCTTGCTAGATGATTCTGGCTCCAGGTACTTTCCTCTCCTTCTTTGTGGAAGGAAACAGCTGAAGACATCCCTGTAAGGATATACTCAGCCAATCAGCTGTGACAGGAAGAGAGAAGGAGGGGAGTCTGAGCTTTTGAAAGCTGGCCAATAATTATACTGGGTTACCTCGGCAGATATTCCAAAATGCCACTGAGATACAAAGGAATTTGAACATCTACTGTTACAGGTGAGTAGGACTTACACAACTGCTCTTTATCATCCTACTATGTTTGCTTCTTATCAGACTGGTTATTGAGTACAGTGCCCCTGTTTGACATTTATTTGTCTAAACACATCACACAACTTGAAAGACTCCAAAGAACTAAAAGATCACAGGCCTGAAGCACTTTTGCTACCAAAATGGACTTGAATACATATCCGTATAATCTGTGATCTGATGTTGTTCATCTTCTTTCATTCATCACTGATGGGTTCGGTTCCGAACCCTCGGAACAGAGTCAGTCTTTTTACCAAGCTCGTTCCAGCCAAAAAACTCTCAAGCTAAGATTGCCCTTCTCCCTGTTACCTCAGATCTCGTTTGCCATGTAGCCATAAAGCCGCTTTTCAGCCGATATCTTCCTTTTTTATAAAGGGAATAATATTTCTAGTCTGTCTTCTTCCCTCAGACCTTCTTTTGTTCTTCTCTTTTATACCCATTATTACTGTTGGTAATCTTTCTAGTACCATTGTTGGTGCGACCTTTCCTCCTTTACCCTTGTGGTATTCCCTTCAATACCATAGCTGGTATTATTTCCTCTCTTTCCTGTAGCCTGTTAGGATTGTTTCTTAATAAGGGGGTTCTTGTTTTCTCCTATCTCTGTACTGATACAAGTGTGACTTTTTTGAATAGTGTTTGGCTTATTTTTTTTTTCTGACTAGTTATACTGTTGGCCTGTGGTTTCTCTATCAAGATGCCGGATAAGAAAGGTACTTCAGGCTTTAACCATTATGCTTCATGTAAAGGCAAGTTACCTAATAGTGATTCTCACGATGTTTGTGTATACTGTTTGGGGGTTTCACACCTTTCACTGAAACCTCTTTGTGACATTTGTCATAGTTTCAGTCAACTCACTCTTAATGAGCGCAAAAATAAACTGATACCGAAAGGGTTACTTAAGTCTCCCTTTTACAGAGGCCATTTCTGCGATGGAAGTCTCAACCCCTCCCACTAAGGACAAAAAGTGGGCCCACTTGGTTCCCTCCTCACCATCAGGTGATCATGGTAAGTCTGTCAAGCCAAAGGTCCCAAAGCTGTCCTCGGAGCATAAATCTGCCTCTACAGCTCCATCTTCTTCAGCTCCGAGCATCTCAAAACCTTCAACAGTGGTGCCAGTTTCGGCACTGGTTCTGCCTTTGGCACCGATTATAGACCTTACCAAGCCAATTTCGACTTCATCACCTGTGGCCACTCCTTCGATACCTATGATACTAACATTTGTGGAACAGACCATTTCAACTCCGAGTGCCATTTCGGCATCAAGCATTTTACTGACTAAACAAGATTTGACCCCATTACTCCCGGTATCAGAACTTGAAACTTCGGTACCAGCAGACCTTAAACCACAGACCCGATATGCCCCATCCGTTGATCCATTTCTGGACCAGGTGTATAGCCCATTCATCAAATTTCCTGACTCCCCATCCGGGGTATCCACTAGATGCACCAGGAGCCTGGCGGAACACAATGTGGTGCGTCTTGTGGACCAGCTGTTGGTAACCAGGGGGATACTCACACTTTCTAAGGCCCTTCCATATGGGAGACATGGGTCATTTTCTCCATGGACGCCATCTTACTTTCCTCCTTTGACCATTTTGGTTCCAAAGCCTTCGGCTCTGACATCCTCCTTGGAACCCATTTCCTTGGCGCCAATAGTGCACCTCATTCCAGCTCCGAGTTTGTCCCTTTGGTCCTCGGTTCCTGCAGAACTGGTCCTTCCTCAATCTGGAGATTGTGGGGGGGGGGGCTTCGGCCCAGGGTTCAGAGCCGTGTTTCTCCTCGGTTCCGTCCTTGGTGCTGATAGCCTTGTCCACGCCAATCCTGCTTAAGGCTCCATCCGTGGGGGCAGGTTTGTCAGAGCAGGGTGTGACCCCAGTTCTGAGGTTGTCTTTCTCAGTTCTGGGCTTCCATCCCTCTTTGGGCAGACCTGCCTTCCACGCGATGGAGAGGGCTCTCGCTTCTGGAAGCACTCCTGTGATGTCAGAACCCCAGTTTTCGCCCCCTGAGCTACAGCTGCCACAGATCACCCCCCCCCCGGGAAACTGGGCAGTGAAGCCACAAGACACCCCTGTTCAGGGTACCTGCTCTTCCGAGTCCTCCTCAGAGACACCCACTGAGCAGCCCCCTCGGAAGAGGACGTGCAAGAGGAAGCATATGGACTCACCCGAGAAGCCTTTGACAGAAGACATGGATTATGATGATGGTGAAGGGTCCCCATGGTCACCTCCTAAAGATGTCTCTTTCGGAGACATATTGGAAATGCTAAAACAGAGCGGTGACTTGAAGCCCTTCGACCCTTTATCTGAGGAGTCCATGTTCCTGCAGTCTTTTCATGCCCGGTCTTCTACCTGTTGGGTGACCCCGCCTGCTGACAAACTCATTCAGCTCATCGTGCAGCACGTGTGGAAGAACCCTGATTCCATTGAGGTGATCCCTCAGAGACCTGACAAAATTCTTTCCCCTCCTGAGGAGAACCCACATTAGTCCAAGGGTTTACCAGTCGATGCTATGGTGGTGGTGGCGGAGGCCATGAAAAAGGACTTGGCTGAGAAATGTCCCGCTGTCCATGCATCTAACAGGGAGTTCCGGGTGGTGGACAGACTTGGGAAGCAAGTTTTTGCATCAGGGACCTTTGCTATATGATCCCTGAACTATTTGGCACATTTTACAAGGCTCCAGAGAGACTTGATCTCCGAACTCTCTGGGATACTCGCAGGACAGTTGTCTGATGAGGTCAGGGACAAAGTGGCCTCACAGCTCACAACCCTGGAATTGATATCAAACTCGTCCATGAGCTTGCTTTCACATGCGACCGAAGGGGCAACCAGAGCAGTGGGTTTGGGCATTGTCATGAGGTGTCATTTCTGGATGTGCATTTGTGACCTTGCGGACCCCTTCAAGTCTTCCTTTTTGAATGCTCCCATCGAAGCATCATCCATTTTTGGCTCCAAAGTGAAGGACACACTAGCCAGGTGCGAGCAAGATGGAAAGACACTGTCTGCCGTAGGCCTGTAGTTTTCCAACCCTTATCGTACCTTCTCCAGGAACTAGAAGAGTGGGAAATTGTGGCACGAAAAATCTCAGGGTCCTTCCCGTGCCACACGTGGTGATGATACCCCCAGGGGCAGAGGGAGTAACAATTCCAGAAGATGCCCCTAAAGAGGCAGAGGGAGTCCTCGTAACCAAGGCTCGAGGGACTCTTCCTCTGGACAGCCTTACCAGTGCTCCTGAGGGGCAGCCAGATTGCTTACCTCTGGAAGCAGTCAGGGGTAATTTCTCTCTGCACCAAGCTGCCTGGCAATCTATTACCACTGATCGTTGGGTGCAGAGTATCATCACCAGAGGTCACACCACTCCCCTTTCCTTTCAACCAAATCTTCTGAGAAAGCTTCCTGATGTTCCACCCAGTCAAAGGGAAGCAGAAGCTTCAGAAATAATAAAGCTGTCTCAAAAAAGAGTCATCCAGCCAGTCACACCATACCAACGCGGATCTGGACTTTACTCAAAATTCTTTTTGGTGCCAAAAAAGACAGGCGACTGGAGACCCAAGCCAAATTCCGAACGTTCGCAGTTCAGTCCAGTCTCCCTTTTTTAAGAGAAGGTGATTGGATGTGCTTGATAGATTTCCGTGATACATATTACCACATCAAGATGGACAAACACTCCAGGAGTCTGCTTCTCTTCTGGCTAGAGGACAGTCATTATCAGTTTTGTGCCCTGCCATTCGGACTCTCTACAACTCCCAGAGTGTTCACAAAATGCTTAGCAGTGGTCACAACTCACTTGAGACTACAAGGATTGAGTGTTTCCATATTTGGATGACTGGCTCCTCACCGCCCCCACCAAGCATCCTCTGGTAACAGCACTGCATTATACTCTCTCTCTCTGGCAAAATTGTTGGGAATAATGATACATTGGGAGAAATAAAACCTTACTGCTACACGACAAATAGATTTCATTGGAGTAGTGTTCAACACCCAGTCCTGTCTAGTATCACTCCCAGACCACAGAATCCAGTGTTTGAGGCTCCAGCTCCAAGTGATATTCTCTCAAACAAAAGTTTCGGCAAGGAAAGTTCTTCAGGCCCTAGGTTCTATGGCAGCTTTGATCCCAGTAGTGCCTCTAGCAAAGCTATATATGCAGATTCTGCAATGGCTCCTTCTGTGTCAGTGGTTCCCAAACTATCACCCCCCTCAGTACCAGATCCAAATAACCAACTCTTGCAAACAAGACCTCCTTTGGTGGATGAGGCCAGACACAGAGCTTTGGAGTCGGCCATTTCAGTCCCCTCAGCCCAGAGCCATTGTGACCATGGATGCTTCTCTGATTGGGTGGGGGGGCCATTTCCAGGGAAAGACAGTCCAAGGTACATGGTCCACCTCAGAAGCCCACCGGCATATGAATGTTCTGGAACTGACATCAATGCTGTTAGTATTGCAGACCTTTCATTCAGCTCTCCCTTCCGTGACAGTTGCAATCCAGTCAGACAACATGTCAGTGGTCTGGTATATCAACAAGCAAGGAGAAACCAAGTCCTACCCCCTGCGTTGAGAAGTCATGAGAATTTGGCAGTGGGCGATAACTTCCAAACACTTTCCGATAACAATGCATATCCCGAGGAGCTCCAATGTAATTGCAAACAAACTGAGCATATGTATCCTCCTGCATAACATGAGTGGTGCCTCAACCCCGAAGTGGTGACAGAAATCTTCAGCCACTGGGGCCAGTCTTGCTGTGATCTTTTTGCCTCTCCTTCGAACAAGTTCAGCAGCTATTTTGCCCTTCTTCCCCAGAGGGGGAGTCCCTGAGGGACGCTCTGATCCACGATTGGCCCACGGGACTTCTTTATGCCTATCCTCCCATTCCCCTGATTCCACAACTTCTAAAGAAAGCTCTTCAGTTGACATGCAAGGTGATCCTCATAGCTCCGTTCTGGCCTCAACAGGTTTGGTTCCCCTTCCTTCGACCTCACCTAGTATACCCGCCATGGATTCTGGACCCTCTTCCAGATCTGATTACTCACCCCCAAGGGTTGAGTCACTTGAATCTGTCCAGTCTCAAGCTGACAGCTTGGTTTCTCTACTTTTATTAGTTGCCAGGCAAGCTAATCTCTCCTCACCTGTTTGAGACATCATTCTGGCCTCTCATAAACCATCCACCAGAAAACAATATCAGGATTAATGGAACAGGTTCTCCATCTGGTCTAAGGATCACATGCTAGACCCTTATTCGGCTCCAGTAACTGCGGTACTTCAATACTTGGCTAAGTTTTTTTATAATGGAGCCTCTGCCTCTACTGTATGAGTACACCTAGCATCAATTTCTATTTTCCACAATGGCATAGATGTCACCCCTCTTATCTCTTTATGTCTATGCAAGGCCTTTTTAAGGGGACCTTTCATATCAGGCCTCATATCAGGCAACTCATGGAACCATGGAACCTCACTTTAGTCCTTCAGTCTTTGACTCAAAAACCTTTTGAACCTGCTGTGCAGTGTGACCTAAAGTTTTTGTCTTGGAAATCCTTGTTCTTGATAGCCATCACATCTGCCAGAAGAGTCTCGGAGCTGCAGGCTTTGTGTATCAAGAGCCCCTATCTGGTCTTCCATAAAGACAAAGTATCACTTCGGATGAATCCATCCTTCCTTCCCAAAGTTGTTTCTGAATTTTCCATTAACCAGACCATTGACCTACCAGTGTTCTTTCCAAAATTTTCCAATAGAGGAGAGTACTGCCTTCACTCCTTGGATGTACATAGACAACTGAGGTTTTACCTAGACAAGACTAAAATTATCTGTAAGTCTGAACAGCTTTTCATCTCCTTTTCTGGGCCCAGAATGGGAGATGCTGTTTCCAAGGTTACATTATCGAAATGGCTAAGGGACTGCATATGTTTCATCTATTCCCTCAGTAATGAATCTATGCCAAAAGTCAAAGCTAACTCTGCTAGATCTATGGCAACATCCATAACTTTCTATTCCAGGGCTTCCATGGATGACATCTGCGCAGCAGCTACTTTGGCTAAGCCTCATTCCTTTATCAATCATTACAAATTGGACTTGGTCTCCATAGGGAGAGTGCCTTCAGCTCAATGGTACTCAGGAATGTTCTTCCATAAGGGCCGCCCATGGACCTCAAGGTAGCTTGGGATTCTCTCCCATCAATGATGAATGGAAAGAAAATTAACAACATCAGATAAATAAGTTATGTCTTATCATAACATTCCATCTGTGTTATTCATCTTCTTTCATTCATTATTTCCCACCCTCCTTCCCCCTCCAAAGGCTCCTGTGGGATGCTTTGGGTCCAAGTGGTGTCCTAGGGTATTTGCACAAAAGTGGCCTCAGCTTTACTTCTCTTTCTCTAGCAAACTTGATCTGAGGTAACAGGAAGAAGGGCATTCTGGGTAGAAACGTAGCTCCAGAGTTTTTGGCTGGCGTGAGCTTTGTAAAAAGGCCAACTTGGTTCCGAAGGCTCGGAACCAAACCCATTAGTGATGAATAAAAGAAGATAAACAACACAGATGGAATGTTATAGTACAACATAACTTCCTTTTTTATATACTCCTCCATGATAAGTTATACTTAGCACTTAAGGCCACAAGGGTCCCTGCCTTCTTAGAAGTCTTTTATACATTTATCAAAATTAATAGAGCAGCAAGCATCCTCACTAAGGATTTAAATTTTCATCAGAAAACAGACAGGATATGTGAGCATGATAGATTTATCCATCTTTAAAATAAACTACCTGAACATGTTAGGCAGAGAGAAATCCTTGGCAGCGTTAAGGTGAACCTAAATAACTAGGTGAGCAGCTGCAAATTGTTTCCAAGCCTTTATTGTGTTGCTCTATGGAGGTAGGGCATGTCATTTGAGGGTGGATCTTGGGAAGGCTTTATTAATCCTTAGACTGATCTGCCTTATAGATCCATTGATCATATCATCCAGTGACAACTGTAAAGTACAAACAAGAAAACTAGATGTTGTAGTTAAAGAAAGAATGAAAACAACATTAATTAGTGAAATGTCCACAGCTGTGGATTATGGAGGCCTGCATGTTTACAAGCATAACATTAAAAATAGTAAGGCATGTAAGTAAAACTAGAACACTGTTGAACAAGAACACCCAAATATCATCAGTAGTAATAGCAATGAAAAGTAATTCCTAATTATATGGAAACATAATTATAGTGTAGGTAACCTTGTATGAATTATACAAGAAGGCAGTTCTGGTTAAATTCTGGGTGCTGATAAGCTTACTCACTGTAGTTATGGAAAAATAAAGCGATACTGATTTCCTGATCTTTAACTATGACTTAAGGTGAATAAAGCGATACTGATTTCCTGATCTTTAACTATGACTTAAGGTGAATAAAGCGATACTGATTTCCTGATCTTTAACTATGACTTAAGGTGAATAAAGCGATACTGATTTCCTGATCTTTAACTATGACTTAAGGTGAATAAAGCGATACTGATTTCCTGATCTTTAACTATGACTTAAGGTGAGGCTCATTCCTTCCGTGGTATTAATATACTCTAAACATATGGAGAAATTAAACCTGAGAAAAATGAATGTAGCTGCTATAATATTTCATATCATGACTCACCAGACCAAAGAATTCTGGGATAGAAGAGTAGTCTTGTCATAAAGATCAGGATAACTAGTATATCATTATTGCCATCCCAGATAATAAAAAATACATTTTGTGTCAACCTTAATTTAAAACTGATATTCTGATTGCAGTTTATCAGTTGTAGTCCACATGGCTGTAAATGACCTGAGACGTACCTCTATAGACTATATGAAGACTAGACTATATGAAGAAGACATTTTGGAGCTCCCAGAATGTGTCCTAGGCTGGTATGAGCCTAGCATTGAGCAGCATTTTTACCTTCTCCATGGATGACATCACAATATGAACAAAAGATGACAGACTTTAATTATTTGCTTAGTATCTGGTGTCATTCTAATGGGGTGTACTATTTGTTGAGTCTATATCACGTTGTCGAACTTTTAAAAGTTCAAACGTCATGATCAACACCATATGATCGAACTTTAAAAGTTAGAACATTTCAACAGAGATCTCCATACAGTGCGGAATGAGAAGCTTTCCCTTTCTGCACTATAGTGCGATCTTGGAGTTGGTATATTTAAAGAGCGGTGGGTGTGGTGGTGCAGGGGAGCTTGCCGCCCTGCCTAAACCGTTCAGGTAGGTTTTTTCTTTGGTTTATTTTTTTTTATTACATTTTCGAACTTTTAAAAGTTTGATCATATTGTGTCGACCATATGACGTTTGAACTTTTAATAGTTCGATTATGTAATATAGATGCATATTTGTCAGCATGGAAGGAGATGGTCAACAGACCAAGCTGCTTTAGTAGGGATGATGTGCACCTCTCACTGTAGGCTTTTGAATATTAGCTAAAACATTGTTCTCCCCCCATAGTGCCTTTTTTAGGCAATGTCAAACCAAAAGTATTTCCGACATAGCAAATCAAAGCAAATTAAAACCAAGAAAATCTAAAGGTGTTACTGCTCAATGCCAGAAGTCTAAACAAAAAATTCCACCCTAGAAGCTCTCTTCACCCTAAATAATGCTGTGCAGTCACTGAGACATGATTTAAAGTTGTGGAAAGCCCACCTAAAGTGCAAGGTTATAATGTCTTCTTCAAATTAGACCAACTGGGACTGAAGATGGAGGTGTCTTGATTTACATCAAAAATAAATATACCTCAATATGGGTCAAAGAGGAAAATGCACTTGAGCTTCTCCATGCTCAAATCACCATAGGCAGAATCCCATACCAGTTCCTTGAAAGCTATAGGTCCCCCTCTGTGACACAGGAAACCCATACCATGTAATTAAACTTATTCAAAGCACTCACTGTCCAACCCAATACCATATTCATGGACGACTTTAATTACCCCCACTATTAACTGGGAATCCTATATGACATCAAGCATACAGGCACAGAGATTCCTGGATTTTATCAACACAAACTCCATGGACCAGATTGGGGGTGCAGTCATACTGGATCTGGTCTTCACTGATATGGGAGAGTGCTGCACATTCCCTAGTGCGATGTCTTCTCTGGTAAGGTCAGAGCACAACATGGTCTCCTTTGAAGTAAAAATAAAACTTGGAACTCCAGCTAACTCTGGAATGTTCAGGAACTACTCTAAGGCTAACTTCCGACTATAAAGTGATAACCTGGAAAAGTTTCAAGCCCCCATAAACTCTGAGAACACTGCTGTCTACTCAGAACTGTTCTCAAAAATCCTATGTAATAGCTGTGTAGACACAGCTATACCCACTCACAAGGAAGAAATACAGAACTAACTCAAAAGACAAGCCACTCTGGTGGAATCACATCAGTATGATGTATAACAGAAGGAAGAAAATCATGACAAAAATTGGGGGGGGGGGTGCAGGACCTAGCAGGCTAGAAGTACTGTCATCAAACTAAACAAACAACTCTGAGGACAAATATAGTCTAGCAAAGCCAAATTTGAGGTAAATTTGGCCTCCCAGGTGAAGGACAACCACAGGGCATTTTTCGCTATGTCTGTAACCTCAAAGGCAATACACAATTGTATGCAGAGCTCATTGTTAATGGAGCCACCTATACTGAGTCAGAAGATATAGCAAATCTACTGGCAAACAAATTCAGTGCCAACTTTACCTCTCTATCCTTCTCAACCTTCCCTCAAGAAATATCATCAAATGTAACTCCCCCTGCTATCACTATTGAACAGGTCCTTAATGCTGTTAGTAAGGCCAAAAACACTGTGTCTATGGGCCCAGATAATATTCCAGGATGCCTTCTAAATAGCATGAAACGTGGCCTATCAGGCCCTTTGGAATTACTATTTAACTGTAGCTTCCAGACAGACTTCATGCCTCTTGACTAGAGAACAGCAACAGTCGTGTGTATGCACAAAGGTGGGCCATCCACAGACCCTGGAAACTACAGACCCATAAGTCTCACTCATCTTACATGCAAAGCCATGAAAAACATTATCATGGAAATGATCAGTAATGACATAGAAAACCGCCAGGCACAGGACTCAACCCAATTTGGTTTTGCAAAGTGCAGGTCATGCCTACTGAAGCTGGTGGGCTTCTTTGAGAAAGTCACCAAAGCAATGGATTAAGGAAAATGGTTCACACTGCCTACCTTGACCTGGCCAAGGCATTTGACACAATACCATACTTAGCCATTGTTGACAAACTCAAGAGGTTAGGTAAAAACTCTTATGTCACCCAATGGATAGCTAGCTGGCTCACAGACAGGACCGAGAAAGTTAGAATTGGGGAGTCCACCTCTACAAAGAGGTCAGTCACAAGCAGAATCCCTCAGAGATCAGTCCTGGGACTACTCCGTTTTGGCATTTGCTTCTCTGAAGTCAAGGCCAATGTCAGTGGCCTCTGGCTGACTAAATTTGCAGATGACGGCAAATTAGGAGCTATCATTGAATTCCCCACTGGCACAAATGTTCTCCAGAAAGGGCTGACACAGGCAAATAACTGATGTCAGAGTCATGAACTAAAACTAAATACCAAGAAATGCATAATAGTATCCTTTGGGAAGTCATCCAGCCCTGGTGACTATCATATTGACAACACACCCCCTAAGGGTTGACCCAGTAGTCAGGGACTTGGGGACAACCATAGACAGTAATCTAGCCTTTGACCATCACGTGTCTGCAGTAGTGAGGAAATCATTGTTCCACTGTATTTGGTATTCATTAGACCTATTATTGAGTACAGTGCCCCCTTTGGTATGTACCTAACAAGGCATATTCAATAATTGGAATGTCCACCAAGGTTCCTCACTAAAAGAATACAGAGTGTAAGTAACATGCCCAATGCAACCGCCTCAAGGCCCTATCCCTGTTTTCAGTCTCCTACAGGCTGTTGAAAGGAAATCTATGCCTGGCATACAGGACCCCACTTTGATGGATCTCCTGCATATCCACAAAACAAACAGCTCCAGAATCACCCATTCTAGAAACTTAAACCTTGCCTGTGATATAAATAGGACCTGCTTGAGAAACAGGTATGTTTCGTAGAAACTACCTCATCTCTGGAACAGGCTCCCCATCCAGATGGGGAACAGGAAATTCATCCCTGGCTTGGCACCTGTGTCTGTAATGGACACATTAAGTCCATAAATGGTTCATTTCCCAGGCCCCTGTTTGTAGATATTTCATCTCCCAATCCCCTGCTCACACCTATAGCAAGGGTATGAAAACTTGTCAGAGATTTGGGATGCATGGCTAGGCTTAAAAAGACCCTTGTGGTCATTAGCCTACTAAACACCTATGAAGCTATTTGATGCTGCATGCAGTTGTTGCAAGGAAACACAGGACAGTCCTTGTTTGATTATGGTTATCTTAAAAGTGACTCACAAAAAATCAGATAACAAAAGAGAACATAAACGTATGCCCTTTCTGCTAAACTCCCAAACTACTAAGACAGCAGGAGAATGGTGCAATTCATTCTATTGGTCTAAATGTCAAACTAGTCATTATGTAATAAATCTGTATGTTTTTGTGCCATTAACCAAGCTAGCTAACAGGGTTACTTGGCAATGGGAAGCAGATAAAGGGACAGCAATAATTTTTCTAGGGTGGCTGACTCTTAGAATACTGCATATAGTGTTATTTTTTTCATGTTTGGTTTATGTTGTTGTACTGGCAAGAACAAAAAGCTATTCTGTACTGCATGGAAGGTAGTTTTTATCTGCACCTCCATAACTTTGCTTCCATTGCTGTTTTACATGCTCTTCTACATGTTTGCTGCTTTGATTGCCAGAAATTCTTGACTTTAGCTATGCTAAAATAAACTCTAGCGAGGGAAGTTATGCTTATTTTTTTTATTCTCAGGCTGCAGAACTCTTTACGACTCTGGTGTTTGAACTGAGAAGTCTTTCTTTTGATGCTCTCAGACACTTGTGGCAGACGGCTTCATTTAAGTGCAGAGATGACTGGTAAGATGGGTTGGTTATTTATCTGTGTTAACAAATCATATATACCACACATGAGCAGCAACTCATAATATGACATTTATTGTGCACTATGTGAGGAGGGACAGAGGTTTAATGTATGTATATATGTCCTCTGGGATTAAAGTCATAACTAGGTTGGGACAAAAGGGGCAGCTGTCCTGGGTGCAAGCTGTCAGGGAGCATGACTGACAGGTGCCACTGGTATGGGAGTGCAATATGGCATTACCTTATGAAGCCACAAGGATATTGTGGCTTCATAAATCAATACTAATATTGCATTTGTGTTCATAGCTGAAGCACTGTTTGTCATAATTTAACTGTGGTTTGCTTCTTATTTTTCTCTGGTCTTCAACTTTGATGTTTTTTTTTTTTTGCTCTAGTCAAAGTTGAAGAGAAACTCAGAGGGAGTTGATCTGCTAAATGACATAGCTATGATTCTAATTAAAATTTTATTAATCAGACCTCAGAAGAAGCTGTTTTTTTTTAAAGAAACTGAGTGGTATTACATGGATGTGTGTTTGTTGTGATTTAATAAATGGCGAAGTGATGTCTTTAAGCATCTTTTATGTATTTTAAGTAATGTCTTTCGGCTTCTTCTGGTTAGGGGTCACCACCGCGGATCACGGGTCTGCTTATGATTGGCAGTGGATTTTTACGGTGTCGAGTTGCCAGCCCGGCGCCCAACCTTCAAAGAAGACACACCCACTCATGCATGCACCTACCTGCGTGTCTTTAAAGTTGACGACCACGGGGAGGGCATGCAGACTCCGCACAGAATGCGCTCCAACCGAGAGTTGAACCGGAGAACCTCTTGCTGTGAGGCGATAACACTGACTGCTGCACCACCGCGGCCATATCTTTTATACATTTTAAATGTGCTAAATTGTAATGAAGCTTGTAGAAGGGCTAGACATAAAATTCCATGGACAACAGATTGTGAAGTAGCTGGATGCCTTAACTTTATAAAGTTTTAAATTCTGAAACTGTCAGTGTTAGTGGAGCAATTGTTGGCATACTCTTCTTTACAGCAGAAGGCTGTGGTTCTGTTCTTTCACCAGACAAATTAGTTGCTGACACTGCAGTGTAGCATTAAGGGGGTGCTGCAGTGCAGAAGAGATATTAAACATAGGTCCTATGTGCTTGAGCTGGTGGCAGCTCAGGGGGGGGGTGTAAAGATCCCATGGCACCTATTGAGAAGTGTAGGGGTCCTTTATTTTACACCAATATATATTATTTACAAAAGTGCAAAATAAATTATAAACATATTTGTATGTCTACAGTATTGAAAAAGAACAAAAAAGCACATTTCAACAAAATTACAAATCACTCCTTTTTCCACAACCACCACTTATTCTTACTCACAAAATTTGAAATAACTAATTTACCATTAAACAAAATCTCTGTCAATCTTTGATTTCAAATAACCCATATAATACAAAACATTTTCTTATCTAACTTTTCTAATATATTTTTTACCCAAACCTTCATAAAATCCATATTCAGTTGCTCATATCCTTTTTATTTAGTCAAAATATTCTTTTCTCTTACTACTTCTCATAACTTTTGAATGCTCTTACAATTAAAAAAAATGTGAGCTGAGATTTCTAATCCCTCACAATAAAGACATGTTCTCTCATTTATATTTTATATGGCATATTTGCCTTCACAGGTACAAGGTAGCTTATTATTCTGTAATCTCCACAGAAAATGTTGACGCTCATTTTTCATGCATCAAAAATTTCTTAATTTTATAGCTGTAATTTTTTCTGTTAAACTATTCCATGGATTTACATAATATTATTCTGTCATAATGTTTTCATACCATGTTTTTATGTTATTCTGAACTTCGTCGATATTTAATTTCCACATCCTTATTTTTTCTTTGTAACGTTTTGTTTCTTCATTCATCTGTTCTCTTTCTGTTTTATTTAATCTAAGTAAATCCCATTCTTTTTTATATTTTTCCTTAAACAATGTTCTTAAATAAACACTCATCACCATTAATCCATTCCAACACTCTAAATAAATTCAAAGATGCACCATACATAATTGGATTTAATAGTTCCAAACCTCCTGCATCATTATCTACATATAACATTCATCCCTTAACGGGATTCAACTTAGAGCCCTCAATAAATCTAAATAGTAATTCAATAACTTGCTTTTTTATCTTTAGGTAACACACACATATATATATATATATATATATATATATATATATATATATATATATATTTTTTTTCACTTTATAATCTCAAAATACTGAAATGTCTAATTTCAGTATCTCGAGACCATAAAGGTGAATCTACCACAAAATTTGAAGTCCCGAACACACAGCATACACCACACCACACATACACCACAATACCCACAGTACAGAACAAAAAAACGCACAAAAACATGACACCACACTTCCACAAACCTACCCTACAAATAAGCAGTGGGGCAAGCCCCACTGTACTCCCCATGTGGGGGGCTGCACCCCCGACACCCCCTACTTATGTATACTAACTTCGCGATCGCACAAACAGAAAAAGAAAGTAAACTCACACCCAGACATTCTACAGTCCCTCACGCACACACACACACACACCACACATATACAAAAAACAACACATCCAACACTTACACACTCATACTTTCACCTGCCTACCCTAACCCACATGTACAACTTACAAACACACTCACATACACTCAAACTCCCACCCAAACCCTTACTAAGCGCTCACTTACCTTAAATTCCACCTAAATCCACATACAACACCTGGCACCATCCACACAAAACACCACAAGTAACGTAGTGTAAAGCCATAGCCGCAAATTTGAGATATTCGAATTCGTGATTATGCACTTTCGCTATTTTAAAAATTCGCCTTTATGGTCTCGAAATACTGAAATTCAAGATTTCAGTATTTTTAGATTATAAAGGGACACCATATATATCATGAGTGGACAGGTGATCTGCTGTGGCAACCCCTAACCAGGAAAAGCCAAAAGAAGAAGAAGAAGATATATATATATATATATATATATATATATATATATATATATATATATATATATATATATATATATATATACACACACTTGCCATGTATGCAGTCTTCCTCATCCATAATGAATTAATCAAGATAACTCTTTTATTATAAAATCATAGGATCATAGGAGATTACTAGGCTATCGACCCAGAGATCATTGTAGACCTAGCCATTTCATCTCAATGTAATACCATAGAAATTATGTCAGTACCCAAGATTGCATTTAGTGATGACTGCCAATGTCCAGGAGGTTGTGGGTTCTATCCCTGGTAAGAATTTTTAATATTCTGTTTATTCATTCAGGTTCCTCTTGAACAGTGTCATAGAGGTCCGCTGTTTTCTATGAATTGGTAGCCTGTTCCAAAGATGTGGCAATTGGTGGGAGATAAATCTGTCCCTCCAGCATGTCCTATTTAAGTCACAGGCCATATTTAGGTCCCTAAAATGGTTAGCCCTAGTCCCGTTTGATTTATGGATATGCAGTAAGTTCATTAGGTTTGGGCCTTAGATTGCTCTGTAGGCCAGGCAGTAAGTCTCTCCTAAGAAGTCTGTATGATATGGAGTATAGTGACAGGGACTTTGGTCGGTCTGTGTAAGGCACATGATGGAGCCCATTGATCTTCTTTGTTAGAAACCTTTGAGGTCTCCCTAATGCTGCAGGTGCTTAGTGCAGTGCATACTGAATGGGGCGTTATACTCAATTATGGGCCAGATAAATGCAGAGTATGGGGGGGGGGGTTATAACTTATTTTGCTCTCAAGGTAATACCTTTACTAATCAAGTGTGCTACATAGAAAGCTTTCCTTACTACAGTGGACACATGGTGGTCAAAGTTTAGGTCACAGTGAACTTGTGATCCCAGGTCACTTACCACTCCATGGGTACTTAGGATACTGCTGCTGATTTGGTAGTGCGAGGGGGACATTGTCTGTGCCAAAGAGAATGATGATGCATTTCTTTGCATTTAGTTTGAGACCATCACTAAGACACCAGTCGATGGTCTGAGTGAGACCCTCCTGGACTATACTGACATCTTTTGAGGATTCAATAATTCCACCTAGTTTGCAGTCATCTGCAGACTTGGTCAACCACTACCCCTTACTTTTGACCTGAACATCTGAGAAGTATATACCAAACATTAGGGGGCCAAGCACTGACCCCTGTGGCACCCAACTTGTAATGGATCTGCTGGTTGATGTGGAGTCCACCACTTCCATAGTGTGAGTCCGGTTTGTAAGCCAGTTGGCAACATCTATATTTATTCTGTATAATACTCAACTCTCTTAAATCCTGTACAATTTTCATCCATTGTTCCATAACAACTTCATTAGATCCAAAAGTAACTTCTAAAACCGAAATTACACCAGTCCCAAAATTAATATTGTTTATTACTTTCTCCAGATCAAATCCTTTAGTTTTATCACATTCCTAAACTTTGCAAACAGTCATTTGTCTATCAATAATTTATTCCATCATTTTACTATTTTGGTTATTAAAATCATATCATCCGCATAAGACATAATAATTGGATATTCAGTGCTCTGATTTTGTATAACTCTTGCCTCTATGGTATCTCAATTTATTTTCACCACTGTACAGTTCATAACCATAACAAATTATACACTACTCATAGGACATCCTTGTTTCAATCCTCTGTTCATCTTTATTTCTTCATTAAACCATCCATTTATTAATACTCTAAAATTTTTATTCTTATGTACTGCCTGAATTACTTTCTGTATTTTGATACTCACGGTGACATCCCCATTCTGGACCAGACATCAAGGAGCCTCAATCCTCACCACTGACACTGGAGAGGGATGTTCACTTGAAACAAAATGGATACACCCAGTATTTCCAGATGCAGCTCTCTGCATCAAGCACAATTTCTCTTAGCAGCACACAGGGAGCACACTCAGCCCAGGGTCTAGGTTTCTCTCTCTGTCTTGCCCCAGGTCCCCAGTAAGGCACCCATTGGCACAGCTGTTGAGTTAAGTCCTCAGCCAGCGTGTCCAAGCCAAGTCCTCCAGCACTTTTTCTGTGAAACCAGTGCTTCGTGTCCCTGCTCCAAGCATCTGGAACACAAACTTCTTGAGATCTGATTTGCACAGACACACACACAACACACACACACACAAGCACACACACACTCACACACACGCACACACACGCGCGCACACACACGCGCGCGCACACACACACACACACACACACACACACACACACACACACACACACACATACACACACACACACACACACACACACACACACACACACACCTGGGAAGGGCAGGCACAGGTTTACAAGCCATGCCCCTTTCTGTCCAGACTATGAGGTAGTTACTGCTAGCAGACACTCCCAAGCAAGCTACTCTAAGGCTCTTACAAGGGTACCAAATTATACTGAGTGAAATTAATATTAATACGAATGGTAGTTTGACCAATGCAGTAAGGATTTCAGGACTGGCCACAGAGTCATCAAACAGATATGAGTACTCTCAAAGGTTAAAATAGTCTCTAAAGGACCAGCCTCAATGAAAAGTTTAAATATAATAATAAATAAGAAAAGAACATGGAAATACTCAATATTTATTTACAGTAAATATCATAGTTTCACCCACAGGAATTATTAAAATAACACAGATGAATATATTTACAGAGATGCAGAAAAACAGTATTTAACTAATCTAACTATATTTTCCTGACTAATCTAAAGAGTTACTATTTCCTACTCACTTACTAGAGCAAGGCAAGATGAAGTAGGTGAGTAATCCTTCGACGTCAGGTTTCAAAAACAGACTGCCATGAGACTTCATTCTCAACTAATATTACAACATTATTTTGTTCTAGATTACAGAATGACATCACATACATCTGGTCAACTGACTTCTGGTTCCCACGCAACCCCCCCATTGCAAGAAGCTACCAGGTTTTAGCATCTATATGTCAATAATCCACACACACACACACACACACACACACACACACACACACACACACACACACACACACACACACAGACCCTTGCTAAGATTTGCTGCAGCTCCTGGAAGTCATAAAACCATAAACCACTTCCGCTCTTCGTACAGGAAATAATTAACCATAATTCTTACAGATATTACATCTCTGGTTTCATTCAAAACTGTGAGATAACATCTTTATGGCCTAGGTCCAGTAATTTAATGTCTTACGGTTTTCCAAAGTCAGGTGGATTGAGATTAGCCTCTTCTCTTCCAGTATCCTCTGTTAAAACATATACATTTAAACAGTTACAATAATACATGTATATTTATTTTTCTGTCCAGCAGGGCACACTGTTGTTACATTTTTAACACAAGCAGATTTACAAATACATTTTTCAACACAAGCATCCATACAAATCAGTTTGATATACAAGTGACATATAATTCTTTAAAAAAATTCCAGCTAACTGTGCTGGTATATGTTACACATTTATTACCCTACTCCTTCTGGCTTAGCTGGTAGTATCTCACATTGTCACTATAATTTTTCAAGATTCCCATTAGTACTTCACGATTTATTGTATCAAAAGCTTTATTTATATATCCTATCAAAAATTTTCCGTTATTTCGTTGCTTTGCATCTACCACTGTTTCCCTAACTACCATTATTGTCTCCTGATACCCACTCCCTTTAACTCCATATAATCCATTTCTAACACCTTATTTATCCTATATTCTATCTGCATTTGTAAAATTTTCATAAGTACTTTGTAATCTGTATTATTTAAGACAACTGATTTCCAGTTTGTTATCACCCTCATCTCTTTTCTTCCAAATTAATTTCATTACTCCATCACATAATTCTGTATATCGAATACCATCTTGCTACCATTTGTTCAACACACTTATAAATCTTTCTATTTGCCATTGTTCCATGTTCTTATACATTAAACAGCCTATCCCATCCAGACCAACAGCTGAATGAATATAACCTTCTTCAGTATTAAATCCAGTTATGTAATCTGTCTATATATATCTTTATTTGTGTTTTCATTAAAACTCTTTACATTCCATTCATTATTTCTCTTTAATTATTGCCCTTTGACTATCTTTTTGACAAATTGCACTCTAATATTCAGAATCTCATACTGTTTCTTTGGTGCCATCCCTTTCTCGTCTCTTAATTCTCTAATTATCCCACTGTCTTCTATAACTGTCTTAGCCAAATAGGGTGAAACTTCTTCTTTTTTACCTTGAACAAAATACCTTTGTTTATATAATAATCCTTTTATTTTCTCTTTATTCTTTTTATATATCTCTGATCTGATGTTGTCAATTTTCATTCTATCCTCAGCTGTTCTGTTCATATCTGATCCTCAGATCCCACTCGGCCATTACTAAAGCTCGTGGTAACCAAAAAGCTCTTGAGCTTGTCCCTTATATCTATAATGCACCAGCCCTAAGCTACCTCAGGTCTCATTTACCGCTTTCCATGAAAGATGTGCTCGACCTCACTCTCGCGCATTCACAGATAAGTGATTATTATTATCTTCTAAATTCCTATATTTGCTACTGTTTTTTAATATTTTCTAATCTTTCTTATATTTCTAGTCCCCTACCTTCATACGACATTGTATTTCTTCTGTTGCCATAGTTGGTAACTTTACCTTCACTTGACTTATTGTACAGTTTGTACTTCTAAATTCCTATATTTGCTACTGTTTTTTAATATTTTCTAATCTTTCTTATATTTCTAGTCCCCTACCTTCATACGACATTGTATTTCTTCTGTTGCCATAGTTGGTAACTTTACCTTCACTTGATTTATTGTACAGTGTGTACTTCTAAATTCCTATATTTGCTACTGTTTTTTAATATTTTCTAATCTTTCTTATATTTCTAGTCCCTTACCTTCATACGACATTGTATTTCTTCTGTTGCCATAGTTGGTAACTTTACCTTCACTTGATTTATTGTACAGTGTGTACTTCTAAATTCCTATATTTGCTACTGTTTTTTAATATTTTCTAATCTTTCTTATATTTCTAGTCCCCTACCTTCATACGACATTGTATTTCTTCTGTTGCCATAGTTGGTAACTTTACCTTCACTTATTGTACAGTTTGTACTTCTAAATTCCTATATTTGCTACTGTTTTTTAATATTTTCTAATCTTTCTTATATTTCTAGTCCCCTACCTTCATACGACATTGTATTTCTTCTGTTGCCATAGTTGGTAACTTTACCTTCACTTGACTTATTGTACAGTTTGTACTTCTAAATTCCTATATTTGTTACTGTTTTTTAATATTTTCTAATCTTTCTTATATTTCTAGTCCCCTACCTTCATACGACATTGTATTTCTTCTCTTGCCATAGTTGGTAACTTTACCTTCACTTGTACAGTTTGTACGTCTAAATTCCTATATTTGCTACTGTTTTTTAATATTTTCTAATCTTTCTTATATTTCTAGTCCCCTACCTTCATACGACATCGTATTTCTTCTGTTGCCATAGTTGGTAACTTTACCTTCACTTATTGTACAGTTTGTACATCTAAATTCCTATATTTGCTACTGTTTTTTAATATTTTCTAATCTTTCTTATATTTCTAGTCCCTTACCTTCATACAACATCGTATTTCTTCTCTTGCCATAGTTGGTAACTTTACCTTCACTTATTGTACAGTTTGTACATCTAAATTCCTATATTTGCTACTGTTTTTTAATATTTTCTAATCTTTCTTATATTTCTAGTCCCCTACCTTCATACGACATTGTATTTCTTCTGTTGCCATAGTTGGTAACTTTACCTTCACTTGATTTATTGTACAGTGTGTACTTCTAAATTCCTATATTTGCTACTGTTTTTTAATATTTTCTAATCTTTCTTATATTTCTAGTCCCTTACCTTCATACGACATCGTATTTCTTCTGTTGCAATAGTTGGTAACTTTACCTTCACTTGACTTATTGTACAGTTTGTACTTCTAAATTCCTATATTTGCTACTGTTTTTTAATATTTTCTAATCTTTCTTATATTTCTAGTCCCTTACCTTCATACGACATCGTATTTCTTCTCTTGCCATAGTTGGTAACTTTACTTTCACTTATTGTACAGTTTGTACGTCTAAATTCCTATATTTGCTACTGTTTTTTAATATTTTCTAATCTTTCTTATATTTCTAGTCCCTTACCTTCATAGGACATCGTATTTCTTCTGTTGCCATAGTTGGTAACTTTACTTTCACTTGACTTATTGTACAGTTTGTACTTCTAAATTCCTATATTTGTTACTGTTTTTTAATATTTTCTAATCTTTCTTATATTTCTAGTCCCTTACCTTCATACGACATCGTATTTCTTCTGTTGCCATAGTTGGTAACTTTACCTTCACTTATTGTATAGTGTGTACTTCTAAATTCCTGTTGTTAGTAATCTCCTTTCCTTTCGTTACTTAGTGTAGCCTCTTATTACCGTTGTTCTTAGTTTTTCTTCCTACTTTCTGTCTTTCCAAAAAAAAAAAAATATTTTTTATAGTTGCGGTATAATAGTGGAAAAAGACCCCGCTGGGTTTAAAAAGTGTGCTAAGTGCAGACACAAACTAGCAATGTCAGATACCCACACTATGTGCATTTACTGCCTGGGGCATTATATCTACAAGAGGATTGTTCAGTCTGTCATGGTTTCAATCCTAGGGCTCTATTTGAAAGAAAGAATAAATTTATGTTAAAAGGATTAGTGCATCTGCTTTTAGAGAGGCAATATCTGAGACTTAATCAATAAAATGTAAAGGTGAAGAGTTGAAGACGTCATCTCCGAAACCATCCTCCTCATTCACCCCAATTTCATAGCCTTCTAGGAAAAGCTTAAGCTGGGTCTGATAAGATCCAAAAGTTCCCTGCCCTCAGATCTGAGGAAGAAAAAAATGATGGGTCTGAATACCTTGGATCTGAAAAAACAGCCATTAGATCCGACTGCCTTGAGTACTATAGCTGTTCCCAGGACAAGATATTCATCATGCATTTATCCTGTCTCTTCAAGGTTGCCCTCACTCTTCTTGGAATGTCACCAATCTAAGTTCTCTTCTGTTGTTTTGACTCATTCCTCCAGAAGTTTGACAGAGCAAAATGTGGAAAGAATGGTGTGGAAGATTCTTTCGGTGCAGACACAGATGGGTATCTTATCGGCTCCTACCCCTTTGGGTCAGGATGTCCATCCTTCATCTACATTCTACTTCAAGATCTTCCTCTGATTCCTTTGAAGTCCCTAGATCAGAGCATTCTGGCTTGATCTGGCTCAGATCCAAAGATACCATTATCTTCAGATCCAAAGCTTACTCTGAGTGCTCTAGTTAATCGGATCTGGAGAGCAGTCAAAGTCAAAGCTTCCCTGTCAGATCTGAGGCACTGGAGTCGACTCTGAAGTTGTCAGAGCCATCTCCGCCTCTTGGAGCTTCGGCGCTGGAAATCTCTGTTCTGGCTTCCTCCTCAGGAAGATTATTTTTGGAGCAGGGAAGGACAGCGACCCAGAAACTTCTCTTCTCTGTGCTGGGGTCTTCTCTCTCTCTCCAGGATGATCAGCCTTTGAAGTTTTGAAGAGGGTATTTTCTGCTCTGGCAGAACAGACGGATCCAACCCCCTCGGGTTTTCAACCTTCTACATTGATATCTTTGTGCTTGGAGCCTCATCATTATTTACCAGGTTGTTACAATTTCTTCTGATATCTTCCTGGAGCATCCCACAGAGGAGGTCCCTAGGAAGAAGATGAAGTGTAAGTAGAAGCACTTGGACTCTCCACAACAGTCAGTCACTGAGGATACAGACTTTGATGAAGGCGAAGGGTTTTCACAATCACCTCCTGAAGACATCTCATTTGGTTGGACATTCAGCAACCCTTCATCTGAGGAGTCGGTATTCCTGGAAGCTTTCAGTACTGCCCCGTCTACCTCCTGGGTTACTCCACCCACCAATGAGCTTATTGATCTCGTCTTTTGGTGGGCATGGAAGGAACCTGATATAGATGAACCATACCCAGGAGACCAGACAAGATTCTGGCACAACCTTCGGACATGGAGTTTGGGGCTAAAGGGGTGCCCACTGATGCCATAGTAATGGTAGCCATAATGGCCACCAAAAAGGAACTTTCCAGAGTCCCACTGCTTATCCTCCTAACAGGGAGTCTAGGGCAATGGACAGGTTTGGGAAGCCCTAAGGTCACTGAATTATTTGAGACATTTACAAGGTTGCAGAGGGATTTTATTAAGGAACTGTCAAATGCCCTGTCAGAGTCCATTTCTGTAGATGCCCAATCATCCCTGACTTCTCAGTTGGCTACCCTGCAATCTATTTCAAATTCTTCCATAAGGCTGATGTTGCATGCAGCTGACGATGCCTTATGGGCAGCAGGTTAGGAGACACACTTGGATTCGCTTATGTGATTTGCGGAGCCCTTCAAGGCTTTGTTTGTCAGTGCTCCTTTTGAAGGCATGTCTTTCTTTAGCCCCAAACTGAAGGACACATTATCCATGTATGAGAAGGAAGGAAAGACCGTGTCTGCAGTGGGCATACATTTTTGACCCCTCAAAGATTCTTTTCTAGGAATGACCAAGGTGGTCAGAAAATGTGGTTCAGGAAGTCCCAGGATCCTTTCAGAACACATGGAGAAAGTTCCCCTAAGGGGAGAAAGGAGGACTCTAATGGTTGATGCTGCCCTCATGGCAGAAGAGGCCCACAAAACCAGGGATCCAGAGATTCTTTCTTTGGCAGACCCTACCAGTGCTCCTGAAAGGAGGCCTGATTGCCCACCAGTGGAGGCAATTGGGGGTCAATTTTTCCTGCACCAGAGAGCCTGGCTAGACATAACAAAAGATACTTGGGTGCAGAGGATTATATCCAGAGGCTATGTAATACCTTTTTCCCTCCCACCTCTGATCTCAAGAGAAATCCCCAGTGTTCCACCCAGTAGGGAAGAAGCAGCAATTCAAATACAAATGCTGCTAGAAAAATAGTCTTCCAAGAGGTCCTGCCAGGCCAGATAGAATCTGGAACTTACTCAAAGTTCTTTTGAGTGCTAAAGAAAACAGGAGACTGGAGACCAATCTTGTATCTCAGCAGCTTGAACATGTCAGTTCAACACAGTAACTTTCAGATGATCATGGTTCAGTCCATTCTCCCCTTTCTGGGCAAGGACATCTGGATGTGCTCGATAGACCTGCAGGATGCATACTATCACATAAAGATGAACTGATGATCCAGAAGGTATCCATGCTTCCAGCTTGCAACCATTTACTACCAGTTCAGAGCTCTGCCATTTGGCCTCACCACGTACCCCAGGGTATTCACTAAATGCATGACAGTAGTAGCAACTCGCTTGAGACTACAAGGATTCTGGGTGTTTCTATATCTAGACAACTGGCTCATTACCACCCTGACCAGCTGCCAATTGATAAGGGCAAGTGATCAGGTTCTTGAGACTAGTTCTCATGTCGGAATAACCATAAATTACAACAAATCTCAACTACAGCCAAGTCAGAGGTTGGAATTTGTAGGAGCAATTTTTAACACAAAGTCAATGATAGCTTCACTACCTCCCTCAAGAGTACAAACCATCACATCACAGGTCAGAAAAATAACATGCAGTACCAAACTTTCAGCCTGCTTGGTCCTTCAAGCTCTAGGATCAGTGTCAGCAGTGGCAACCTTAGTACCATTAGCCAGATTTTATATGAGGATTCTCTGATGGATGCTAGCAATGCAATGGTCGATAATTTGCCAGTCCATGTCATCTCAGATGCGAATCACTCAGGCATGCAAGAGAGAGATCTCAGGTGGGTGGTGTATTCAGTCAGACTGCTTTCTTCAGTGCCATCCATTCCTCAGCCCATGGCCATTGTGCCATGGACACTTCCCAGTTGAGGTGGGGGGGGGGGCATTTTCTGGGGAAGAGGACAATTCGTATATCATTGTCCCAGAGATGAGAGCAGTGTTCTTAGCATTGCAGGCCTTCCAGGATGATATCCCTCCAGGTGACAATTGAAACTCAAACAGACAATATGTCAGTAGTGTGGTATATCAACAAACAAGGAGGGACCAGATCATACCCCTTGTGTCAAGAAGCACTTAGAGTGTGGCAATGGGTGATCTGATCCAACCACTTCCTCATAGCAATACACATTCCGGGGAAGTCAATGTGATAGCAGGCAAACCAAGTAGGTACATTATTCTACTTCTGTCTCATGAGTGGTCTCTCAACAAGAAAGTGACAGGAATGGTTTTCCATTGATGGGGCTAGCCTTGATGCAGTCTCTTTGTTTCACTCATAAACAAAAAATGCAGCAGCACAGGGGGAATTACAAAGGGATGCTCTACTTTATGATTGGCACTCCGGTCTACTTTATGTGTGCCCAACAATCCCATTAATAAATATTTCTGCAGAAAGCTGCCAGGTTGAAAAGCAAAGTCATCCTCATTGCACCTTACTGGCCTTGGCAAATTTGGTTTCCCTTCCTTTGGACTCAATTACTTCACCAGCCTTGGATTTTGGATTCCATTCCAGACCTCCTGTCGCACCCAACGGGCATGATCCATCCAGACATTTCAAACTTCAGGCTGACAGCCTGGTTTCTCATTTCCATTAATAACCAGACAACCAGTGGTCTCCTCCCCTGTCTGACATACTTTTATCTTCCCATCTGGCCTTCATCAAAACAAACCTTGATGATTGGATGGGAGATATGAAATTCACCCCGGGGATCACGTCTGTTGCCCTGCTAGACAGGGGTCCAGGGAAGTAAATACTGTGGGAAGAAATAGCCAGGGAATTGTTATGGCTAGGCTTGTATAGGCTGTAGGGCCAATAGCCTAGTACCAACTTATGAACTTATAAACCATCAACATGAAAACTCTATACAAGTAAATGGAAAAGATTTGTTTACTGGGCACAACAAAAATCATGTTGACCCTTTTTCATCATAGAAACATAACATACTCAATTGCAAGCAAGTTGGTACGAAAAACTCACTCCATAAAAAACAGTCAGTAAAAAACACCCTTATCCTGCTTAAAAACAGTTGTCCAGTGGCCTTGACCACTGCAAAACCAAATTTCAGTTGTAAACTGTCGATCGCAGTCACCAAGCATAGATGATCAGAGTAATAGAGTAATAATATATTAATATATTATTACTCTAATAATATAATATATAATAATAATATATAATATAATGATAATATATAATATAGTGGGTCTATATTATAACTGCGAAAGCCCATTTAAGCAAATACGTAAACGTCAACACATATTGCACAAACTGTGAAAACACCGAACAGCCTAAACTGCGAAATTCAAAATCTCGAACCGGCATAGTTGGCCAACCCCACCGCTCGCTACATACTACCCACCCAAACAAAATAAGTAAACCACATACATACACTAACCAAAACCCTACTTCTAACCCTACACTAAACCTTACATACATTACTATCTATGTACTTACCTTAACCCGCACCCTAACCCAAAGGTCCGTAACTATCGCACATTTGCCGTAATGAACTATACCGCAGAAGGGCCAACTATGCGGTTTAGGGGGTTTGGTGTACTTGTGGTTCGTGCAATATGTATCAACATTTACGTATTCGCTTAAACGGGCTTTTGCGGTTCTAATATAGACCCAATATAGCAATTTAGTAATATAATATAGTAATAGAGTAAAGTTTGCATTTTCAAAAATTTTCTTTTATTTTAAAAGTTAAAAATAAAATCACATAAAAAGAAATAAGATAAAGTCTCATATATTTGGCTGATACACATTAACAATAACATATCAGGATTAAAAGTCTGGAATCGATCATTCAATGAAATGACTTATTTATGCACCACTGTTTCACTTGCTAAATTATACACCTTAAGTTCATTTAAATGAATGTTATACTGAAACATGAAGTTTGAACAGTGCTCATCTGTCTTACTCGCATAAAAAGTTTTATTTCCACACAACATTGGGACTTTATCTTATTTCTTTTTATGTGATTTTATTTTTACCTTTTAAAATAAAAGAAAAAAGGGCAAACTTAAATAATTACTCTGATCATCTATGCTTGGTGACTGTGATCAACAATTGAAGTTTAATTTTGCAAGGAAGAGCGAATACATATTACATTTATTGGATGTTCACATCCAATTACATTTTTACCTGCATAGAACAAAAGAGATTAGAAAAACAGACCAATTGTTTGTTTCTTTTGCAGAATTGAAATTGGGAAAACCAGTAACAAAAGTAACTTTAGCCAGATGGCTAACTGATTGTATTTCATTTATATATAACAAATTGGGTATTACCTTGCCAAAACTGGTACGAGGTCATTCAGTTAGATCTATGGCAACTTGTTCGGTCTTTCTATCCAGAGCTCCCATGCATGATGCATGTGCAGCACCATCTTGGGCTACTCCCCGTACCTTTGTTACTCATTACAAATTGGATCTGGTTTCCAGCTGTAAAGCATCGTTTTGTTCAACTGTGTTCAGGAATATCCTTCCTTAGAGTCCACCCAGGATCATAGGTAGCTGGGGACTCTGTCCTATCATTTGAGGATAGAATGAAAATTCACAACATCACATGTGGACGTTATGTACTCACCATAATGTTCTATCTGTGTTGTCCAGTTTCATTCTTCTACCAGCCCCCATCCTTTCTGTTCACAAACTTCTGGTCAATTGAGGAACATCACTATCCTTTACACTGAGCTCCAAATATAGTTTCTCCCTTTATGGAACATGTGCAATTTTACATCTCCTAGAGTTATGCATGTTAAATATTCCCTTTCTGGTAAATTCAGCAAACATGATCTGAGGTAGCTTAGGGCTGGTGCATTATGGGTAAGAGACAAGCTCAAGAGCTTTTTGGTTACTATGAGCTTTTGTAACAGCTGAGTCAGATCCAAGGATCAGCTCCAAACCCAGCAGTTGAGGATAGAACAGCTAAGGAAGATTGAAAATGGACAACACAAATGGAACATTATGGTGAGTACATAATTTCTTTTTTTGCTTTCAAATAATAAGTATTTTTCATTTCTATCCAAAAAATATAATGCATTATTCCCTGAATTTAAACATTTCTGTTTTTCCATTTTGTCTTAATACTTTCTCCCATTTAAATAATCTAATTTATATTTTTCTTTAAATATTAACCACCATTCTCTCCAGTTTAAATACCAATCTCTCGTAGTTTACTGTTCCTTCCACAATTATATTATATTATCTTTTCCTTTCTCATACCAATTAATGTCATTTATCCTTTTAATCCCTTTTTCAGTTTTATGTATTCCTTATCCTTCTCAGTTTTTATCCATATAGCCATATGATCTGAAAATCCTGTCTAAACTTTCTGTTCTTAAACTTTATACTATTAGAAACTGCAAAATAATCAGTTTCAGATTGTTATTGACTCCCCTATATGTATTTAAATTCCATAACCTTATTCATCCATACCCAATAATTTGTTTCATAACATTTTTATCTATATTATCTGTCCTTTTTATTTTCCTTAAATCACAATTAAAATCTTGTTCCATTATAATATTCACATTGACTACTTCATAATCAAATATTTCTTTAAATACTTTCCTCTTTCCTTATATGTTACATATGCATAAATTGCAATAATTCTACAAACCTTCCTTTCCCATTTAAAATGTACTACTCTTAGTCTTCCCAATCTAATTAGGGTGGCATCTAATATTGAAATACCTTTATTATTTAATATTGCAACGCCTGAACAAATTTCATTTCCTATATTCCAAATGATACCCCCTTTCCACAAATTTTCTGTTTTTACTCTCTCATCTTTTGTTAACCCTCTTACATCTTCTAATTCTTACTATGTCTATCTCACAGTTGTTACACCATTACAAAATACCAATTCTCTTAGCCAAACTTTTAATAGTTAGTATTAACTGATAATATTGTAAGAGTATTTGCCTCTCTTCTTCTTAATCTAAATGAAATTGTTTTATTACTCTACCTAGTTCCCAGTTTTTTACTTATATACTTGTATCTTGTATCTTCCTTTTCCTTTTACCTTTCACCTATAGAATTCTTTTTTTAATAACTTTCCAATCAATTTCTTTCTTGTCAGTTCCATCTGATTATAATTCAGGCTGTCCCTCTTTTAATTCATGTAGTTCCACAGCTTGTATTTCATCAGTTATGTCCAAACATCTTCGTTTTGATTTGTATCAAGTGAGTGCCACTTCCTTCTTTTCATTTCCCTTTTCTTTTTCTACATTGCATTCCTTATCACCTTCTTCCATACAAATGTCTACCTTTTCACCTTTATTAGCATTACATCTTCTAGCAGCATGACTAAAACCCCTACACCCATAACATGTTTTCTTATCACAATTACCCACAAAATGACCCTCCTTCCCACAAAAAAAAAAACAAAAAAAAAAACATGTTTTTGGTTGGCCCCAATATTGAACTACTGCACTGTTTCCATGCACATTTATCATACTTGGAATATGAACAACGTATCATTTTCTGTTTTTAAAATAACACTGCGGTCCCAAGTCCCTGTTTTTAAAATAACACTGCGGTCCCAAGTCCATTCCTTAAACCTCTATTATCAAAAATTCACTGTACTTTTCACTTCAGAGCAGACTTTTTTTGAACAAATAATTCTTTACAATTTATTTATCAACCTCTGTTTGAAATTGTATATTTACTTTCTTTTCAGTTTCTTGAAAAAAATGCTTGGATCACATATTTGTTCCACGGATACTTATCTTTTTTTTTCAAATCTTGCCAAAAAAGTATTTAAGCTCATTGCAGTGTCAAAAAATAAGTCACAATATGTCTCATTTTTAATAAAAATAAAAACTCTTACCTCTTGAGCTTTTGTAGCTAAAGGTACAATAACTGTGTCCCAGATCTCATAGCCGTCCAATGGCTTTTCTGCTTTATCCTATATCCGTACTACAAACTTCTGCCTCTCAAGTCTCTCTCTTCTTTTCCTTTTTTTCTCCTTCACATTCTTTCTTACAGCATCCGTGAATGAGATCTTCTCTAAACCGTTTTCTTCTTCTTCCCTGATCCAATCCATTGCCTCTCCCCATGATAATTCATTTCCACTGTTCAGTTCTGTTTCATTAAACAACTGTTGCAATAAATCATCCTGCAACCCTGCTGACTGGAGGGTTGTAACTGCAATCTTTTCCAGTTGCTGTACCTTCACCTCAGAAGCCGCAAACATTTTTACCTGGAACAACTTCTCCTAATCAGCAAACAGTCTCTGCAAATGGTTCTCTTTTCCCACTTGCGTAACACTCTCCTCCATGTTTGGCAATGCTCTTCCTGACACCTCTATGCTAGGAATGGAACATATGTGCACATAAATGTTTCTTGGCCATATGGACCACAAGTGCTGTAATGGTAGGGGAAGTTCCTCAATGCCCTGGCCAAATTTCCCTAGTTGTATAAATACCACCTTGGGTCTACTCTGAAAAGTGGCTACTAGCCTAGTGGAACTAATCTGATGAACAAAAGGATAAATAAATAAGTGCAAATCCCAGATTGACAAAACTGAGAATTACTTGCTTGTGTCTCAGAGTGTTCGCCTTTTTCCAAGACATGGTGATCTTGTAGTAATCATAAGGAGTGAGGGGTTGGGGTGCGGGGGGCTGCTCCTTGGAAAACATAACTTTAAAGGAGAAGAGCAGTTATCAACATTCATTGTTTTCCTTTAGATTCCTGTTTTAGTTTCATAATTCCTGGACTTTAGTTTTAGGTCTTAGCATTAGAATAGGGAACCCTTAACTATATGTGGCGTGGACAAGATAGAAGTGAGACATGGTCAAGGCAACTAGGAAATATTTCTGGGAGTGTTTTGCTATTTTTAACTTTGCGATGTAACTATTTAAACATTGAAAATTAAATAATGTTCTTTACTAATTTACAGATATAGCTGCCATCCAGTTATTTATGTTCAGCTCTGTAATCTTCTGCTAGTATGGTAGCTAGTTTCTAATATCATAAATCAGAAACAGATCATCAAGAAGCTGAAATTGTAAATGGTGTAAGGCTGTGTATTGCAATACCTCCTTAGTTTTTTCCACTTCTAACACATGTATCATGTAGTTTGTAGATGTTGCACTATAGTTCATGCCACAGACAGGTGTAGACACTGATTTATTGTGTGGCATTGCCATTTAATTTGGAAACTGAAAAATAACCAGCAGAAACAGTATACAGGGTTTTTTCTGAGTCCTTGGTAACTCCTATATTAACCAGCCTAAAATAATGGGGGATGCGGGCAAAGGCTCAAAATTGTGACAGAGTTTAAATATTGCTCTTACAAACTAAGAAAGTTGCCTGAATACCATACATTTTCTGAAGTCTCAAACTCAAATGTATGTCATTATTTAGTGACTTCATTTTTCAGTGATTTGTTAGAAAAGCAGAAATGTTATGAGGAACAGACCAAAAATATGAGACTAAATTGTTGACAGTCTTTGAAAATTTATAGAATTGAGATATGTCAGTGCTACTGTTTGATATAAAACTTGGGTCACTTCCAATGTGCTGAGCAGCATTTCATGACGGATACTTTGATATCGCGATTCATTCTCATTCACATCATTATAGTCACTTTTTATAGTTTGGGGACTGAACATGGAAATGGTCACGGTGTAGCTTATCAATGCAGGTATTTCATACCCATAGCAGCACTGACAGATGGTCAAATCATAAACAGAATTACAATTTGTCAGGAACATCAAGTAAGTTATAATATGAAAAGTGACATACTGGTTCACTTAATAGTACAGTGAATAACACTGGATTGCTATTCTGGGGTGACTTGCATGTCAGAGGTAGAATGTATATTTGTGACAGTGAATTGTATCCTGCAGAGTGGGCAATATATTTGGGAATCGGGATCATATCATTAGAGAAACGTGTGACTTTGGGCTGTTGGATGTTATATAGCTTAGCCTGGATATGCTGCAGTCCTCAACATTGTGAAAGATGCAGGTGGCACCCATGGTGGGAAATTACCATGTTAGGTCACCCAGCAATGCAAACAGCAGCATTCAGATGTAAATAGATGTAAAAGGTATGGGTGGCGGGTATCCAGTGTGGTAATCTACATTTGGGGGCTCACAGTGATGAAGGTGGTGCCTGGGAATGGAGCTCAAATGAGGGATGTATAGCAGTGTACAATATCACATGTAAACAGGGCAATTGATGTATATATATATATTTATATATATATATATATATATATATATATATATATATATATATAGCATACACACACACACACACACACGTAAATAAATATACAAGGTCCTGGTACATTGGTTAACATCTGTTTGGTTGACTAAAACTGTGGGTGACAGGTGTGTGAGACTGACAGTTCCTGGTAGGTCAATATACCCTTTTCCCCAGGGATTGTATGATCTCAGAGTTAGACTATATAAATAGCAGGGGTGTGAGGTGCAGGAGGCATACCACGTGCAAAAAAATTATGCTTTCCTAAGGACAGCCAAAAGCTGACATCCTTCATTACTTCAGAAGGAAGGTTGTGTTTTAAGAGGCTGCCATTTGGTATAACATCTGCATTTGAAGTGTTTCAAAACAAAATGACTGATCTGATGTCTTTTTTCATCCATTCTTCAGACTTTGGGTTTTGGATTCAATCTTGGATCTGACTTTGGCAACTTCTCAGACTCCCCTTACCCGTAATCCTCTTGCAAGCCCCAGATTTCCTCAGATCTCGATTGCTGTTATTGTGATCAGATGTAGTTGATGTAGCTCAAGTTTGTTTGGAGATGAGCACTTTTCAGTTTGGATTTGGATTCTCTCTGTCTAGGTTTTTGACTCCTTTATATCTTTAATTTTGTGTCCTACATGGTTGCTCTTTCTTTGCTTTCAAGTCCTCTTGCCCTTTACCTTCATCTTTTCCACTAATTTTCTAGTAGTTGTGTCTGCCGTTGTTGGTAGTTCCTTTTGCATTTGCCAGGAGCATCTTATTTACCATTGCTGGTAATTTTGCCTAACTATTTTTTTGTCTCTACTGAGTATTTCTATGTTTTATTCTTTGTAGTTTTATGAGTGGTTGTTGTCTTTTAGGATGTCTGACAAACCGACTGGCTTTAAAAAAATGTTCGTCTTTTGGCCACAAGATACTTAACTCAGAGGCCCACTCTAAGTGCATGTACAATCTTGGTACCACACATCTAGAGGTGGAGTGTGAAACTGGTTCTGGCATCAACTACATAACTTTGGTTGAACAGGAAAAAAATGAGATGTTAAGGGTCTGTTGTCTTCCCCTTCCTCTCAGAAACAGGTGGACAAAGCTCAAGGTGAGAACAGAGAGGAGTCCAAAGATAAGCCAAAAGAGTTGACGAAGTGCTTCCCTGACCACTGTCCTTACTCAGCTCCAGCTTCAGTTACTCAAGCCAAAATTTCCAGGACCTCATATCTGTCCACTCCTTTGGATCTGAAAACTTTGACTGCTAAGTCACCTACCCTTAGACATCCTTGGTTGTCTCTATGATGATCTCATCCAGACTACACTTTTCACTTTTACAAAAGACTCCATGTACAGTTCCTAGATCTCCATCTACATCCTTGTCCTTCAGGTCTGCCAGAAGCCTGCCCGAAGCAGATGTGGACAAGATGATGAGAACATTTTCTCAGGAGCCATGATCTTCAAAACAGCTCAAATCTCCTTGGTAGATCCTACTCCAATCCACCTCTTGGCTTCAAAGGTACTAGATCTGAGAATTTTGTGATTGTCTGGGTTGGATCCAAAGGCTTGTCCTCCAATGATTCTGACACCTTCTGTGATCCATCAGGTGCTGACTTTGGCAAAGCTGGAGGGATCTTAGAGCCATAGCTTTGGTGCCGGATTCAAGGATAGGGGCTTGACGCTGAGGCTTTAAGAGCCATCCCTTCCTCTCAAAGCCTCAACACTTGATAAATCGGCTCTGACTTCTTCATTGAGGCAGGGTCACGGGGAAGACTTGGATTTGTCCAGGCAGTTGGCTTTGCCTCTGCTGGAATGATTCTTGTCTCCCTGTTGTTTTCTGCTTTTGAGGCAGTGGAGAGAGCTCTCCACATGACCGGAAATAGGACATCCTTACCCTCTTGGGTCCCACCCTCCATAACTGTCTACCCTGAGTCTGCTCATTTTGTCCCATCAGGGCAATTGGTCTGTTCTAACCTTGAGGTAATCCTTTTATAGGATCATAGGAGGTTACTAAGCTAATGGCCCTGGTGCCCTTAGACGCCTAGCCAAGACTTTATCCCCAAAAAAGAAATCTCAGTAAGCAGCTGTCACCCCTGTCAATAAGGGACACAGGTGGAATCCCCTGGGGCAAATTTCTGTTTTCCCATCCACTCTTCAAGGTTGTGCTTGAAGAGGGCCAACGGCATACTCTATTTGACATGTATGGGAAGTCTATTCCAGAGATGGGCTAGCCTCTGGAAGATAAACCTGCCTCTCCAGCAGGTTTTGTTAATGTCACATATTAGATTTAGGCCTTTTGAATGGGTAATGTGCGAGGAGTTAGACTTATGGATATGGAGCATCCTAGTAGGGCAGGGTCCGAGATTGCCTTGTAAGCGAGACACAGATCACCTCTGAGCAATCTGCATGATACCGAGTAGAATGACAGTGATTTGAGCCTGTCCATATAGGACAGGTGTTGGAGTCCATGGATTCTCTTTGTGAGCATTTCTGTGGCCTTCACTGCTGGTGGAGGTGTTTGGAGAGGTACATACTAAACAGGGCGTTGTACTCAATTATTGGCCTAATGAGGGAGGAGTACAGATAGGTAACAACCTCCTTTTTTCTGGATGTAATCCCTTTACTTATGAGATGAACCAGGTAAAAGGCTTTTCTGACCATTGCCGCTACATGATGGTCAAATGTGAGATCGTTGTCAACCTGTGTACCCCAGTCTCTCGCCACAGGTTGTGTACTTAGGGGGTTGCTGTTGATGTGGCAATCAGTAGGTGCCATGTTTTTGCTGAATGGTATGATAATACATTTTTTTTGTGTTTAACTTAAGGCCATGACTTTGAAATCAGTCATTTGTTGCTGTAATATCCTTTTGTAGTATATTAGCATCATTTGGGGAGTCAGTGACAGCACCCAACTTACAGTTGTCTGCAAATTTGGTCAGCCACAGACCTTTTTTCTTTGCCTGAACCTCTGAGAAGTAGATGCCAAATAGTAGAGTTCCCAGGACAGATCCTTGGGAACACCACTAGTGACAGGTCTGTTGTTGGAGATGGAGGTACCTATTTGGATCTTGTGGGTCCTATCGATGTGCCAGTTGGCCACCCACCTGATGAGACAGGGATTTACGCCAAGTTGTGTTAGCTTTTCAATGATGCCTGTGTGGGGGGATTGTGTCAGAGGCTTTGGCTAAGTCAAGGTAAGCTGTATGTACTGACATTCCCTCATCCAGGGCCTTGGTGACAGTCTCAGAAAAGTCAAACAGGTTGAACAGGCAAGATCTGCCCTTGATGAATCTGAACTGGGTGTGTGTAGAATAGTGTGTGTATGTTGTACCTTCAAGAAGCATTTCCAAGGAAGGCACGTGCATATAAATAGCAAGCATGTGCTAGCTTCAGTGCCATTTTGAGAGTGCATCCAGAGAGTGAGCATGTGTGAGTGTTGCAACTAGTTTGTTTATAAGTTCATCTAAGTTAAGGTTATTAAGCCTCAATCCTGATGTGTTTGTACATAATAAAGCTGTTTGAACAGAACCCACAAATCCTTGTCTCTTTTATCCTGACTGGATGAGTGACAGTGGGGTCAAGTGCTTGGAGATTGGCTATGTCTTTGTTTATGAGATCCGTAATAATACACTCCATGGTTTTACAGATCAGACTTGTCAAGCTAATGGGGCAATAGTTTCAAGGGTCAGTAGTGGCACCACCTTTGTGCAAGGGGGCGACAATGGCAGTTCTCCACTCTGCTGGAATGAAGCCTGTACTTAGGCTGCGGTTTAATAGGGTGCTCAATGGCAAAGCTAGTTCTTGCTGGAGATGGTGCAGAATACAGCCTGGGATACTGTCAGGTCCCATGAAAGCTGTGTTCTTTGCCTTGGATAGAGCCTTTAACACTTGATCTGTGGAGATGTGAGGTGCAGTACAAGTATCGAGGATGGGGGGATGGGGGGTGAAGTCTGCGATGAACCTATCTGCTAGCAGGTTGGCTGAGTCAACAGGATCAGTGTAAGTGGTACCATTAAGTACTAATTTGGAACAAACCTGGGCTTTGCCATGGAAGTTCCTGACAAAACTGAAGAAGGCTTTGTGGTTTCCCTTTCTTTCAAAGGCTAGTTTCAATTCATAATTGGCTTTGGAGGTTTTCACTAGTGATCTAATTTGCTTGGTGAGGCTAAGGAGGGAGTTTTTCCAATTGGAAATTTGTGCCTTTTTACCCTTGGATAACAGTTTCTTCCTTTTGTTGTAAAGCCTGTTGATAGAAGATGTCCACCAGATAGATTTGTGTTTCCTTATGGAGCAGGTTTTAGTTCTGTTGGGTATGACTGAGTCCGTGCAGTTGTACAGGTGCTTATATATTGCATTGGTGTACTGATCAGCATAGTTGTCTGCATCCTCTGAGGGGGGTGGTCATGTGAAGCTACTGATACTTCCCTTAGGAGGTTGTAGTCAGGATTTGAGATGTTTTTTAGCCTTGTTGTGGCTGTGTGTATGGGGGGGGATAGAAACTTTGGATGAGGCAGACCAATGATCTGGTCTCACCAGGGAAGAACTTACTGTGGGAGTGGTGTAGCAGTCACCCATGTTTGTGAGAAACAAGTCCAGAATGTTATCTCACCTTGTGGGGGATGAAACAAGCTGCTCTAGTGCATCAAAACTGATGAAGTCAAGGAATCATTGGGTGAATGCATTAGTGCAGGAATAGTTCACCCAGTCTATGGTGGGGTAGTTGAAATCACCAAGGATCAGAGTGTTAGGGGGTACCTTGATGGAGTCAAGTAGGTCCAGGTAAAAGAAATGGGTGTCCTGAGTCATAGGGGGGGGGGTCTATGGCCGACTATTACTTGGATGGGTGTCTTGCCAGCTGTCAGTTGCACCTGGAGTAGTTCTAGTGCATCATGCTGGCAAACCAGTTTGGAGGTGTGCTTGTCTTTAATGAAGATAGAGACTCCACAACCCTTAGTCTTCCCAGCCTCACTTTGGGATGAGGGACTCCACCACCCTTAGTCTTCCCAGCTTCATTTTGGGGTTGGAATGTTTGGAATGAGATATAGCCTGGTAAGGCAGGAATGCTCTCTGCAGCCTTGAACCAAGTTTCCATGACTGACAGATGTCGGTATCTTACAGTGTGAGGAGAGTTTCCAGTGAGTGCATTTTCAGGTTAAGGCTCCTAGCATTAAGCAGTATGACCTTCAATTTGCTTTTTGACAGATCTTATATGTTGAAAGATTTGTCTTTGAGACATTGCCTAAAAATGGCACAATTAGGGAGGCCAGAGCCATGTCCAGAATCCGGAATCCCAAGGTTGACAGGTGGAAGCCATCTCTGGCAAAGCATCGAGGCCTGTCAACCATGTCATGCCAGGAAGACAGATACTGGATCCCCTTGGAATGACACCAGAATGTATGCCAATTGTTGAAGTAATTTATTTTTTGTTGGTATTGCTGTATCATTCTTGGTGAAGGTAGGAGGCTGCTTAAGGCTAGGGTCATATCTGCCTGGGACACATAGAGAGCTCAATCATGTCTTTCTTAATGTAGTCCAGGGAGGTACATCTCATCATTCACACCAACATGGACAATGAAAGAGTCATACTTGTACGTGTTGTGGAGAGACTTAAGTGCATGCATGATGTGGTGCATTCTGGCACCTGACAGACAACTGACCATGGCCTTCTCCTTGTCAAGTCTGGTGAGGGGGACATCGGTGTGCCTCACAGTTGAGTTGTCAATGACTAGTATGTTTGATTTATTGTTATGCCTTATAGGCTGTGTTGGTTTATTGTTATGCCTTATGGGCAGTGTTTGTGAGACAATGGTGTGTTGTCTGCTGTGTGTGGTATGTTTAGTGTTGTGTGTGGAATGTTTGTGTGTTTTGGCAGTCTTTGATGTTTTGCACTTCTGGGTCCTCCTTGGATCATTCCCATGAGAAAGTTCTCCGAAATCGGAAGTGAAAGAAGACACACATTGATACAATGCAGAAGTCTTTATTAGGAGACACTGACTTTGATTAAGAAAATCATTCCTAGAAAGCAAGACAGGTACCTAGTTACTCCCAAGGACCATACCCATTGGAGGAGTGGTCCCCCAGTTGATGCCATGATGGTTTGTCACAGCCACCAAAATGAAACTTGCTGAGGAAAGCCCCTGTGTTTACCCCATAACAAGGAGTCTAGAGCCTTGGCAGATTTGGGAAGCAAATTTTTGCTTCAGCAACCTTTGCTCTGCGGCCTCTGAATTACCTACATATTTTACAAGATTCCAGAGGGATTTGACTAAGGAAATTACCAAATTCCTCTCAGAATCCATGTCAACAGAGGATAAAAAGACTGTTTCTGCACTACTGGCCACTCTTCAGTCTCTGTCAAGTGCCTTTATGTGATGGATTTCCATTGCTTTGGAGGGCGTTTGAGAGTGGCAGTTTCAGGTATTACTATTAGGAGGTGCACCTGATTGCAGCTTTGCAGAGCCCTACAAGACGTCTTTCATCAGTGCTTCCTTTGATGGATCTGCCTGTGAGATATGTGAAGGTTGCCAGCCTAGCTAATTTTGTAGATAATTCTATGCCATTTTAAATATAAATATAATCCACAGGCATGTCCTCTTAAATGTAAAAAAACTGTGTTAAATGTTGAACTTCAAAAATGTAACCACAATGCATTCTGCTGGAAGAAAGCTGATAAGTCAAGCATTGTATGACTTTGATCTCAGAGCTCAGAAACATAATATCTGGACTGCGGAATTCCTTCTGTTGTTTTGAGACCAGAGTTAATTGCTAGATTTTACATATATAATGTCTTTTATTGTTGTAGTTTCCTGGCCAGGTGCAAGATCAAAGAAATGTTAAAACTCTGAGTTTCTGTTAGCCTGGGAACCAGAGAAGAATGATGTAATCTAAAATGAGTCAGCAGTGATGTATTATTTTTAAGACTTTCTCAGATAGAGAGAGAGGGAATCAGAGCATTTTGCATTTGTCTTCAGAACTGACCACTCACCAGCACTTGCTTTGCTCTGTCTGGATGTAAGTAGGATCTTAGACTTTAGTGTTTCTCTTAAGAAATAGAAAATAGTAAGTTTAGACTGGCTGTTTTCTATATTTATAGGTTCATAGGTAGGTACTAGGCTATTGGCCCTAGGGCCTATATAAGCCTAGCCAAAGGTACCCTGGCTTTCGCCACCCAAGAAAATTATTTTCCTGTGCCACTGTCGAGCAGAGCCACAGAAGTGATCCCCGGGGTGAATTTCCTATCTCCCATCCAGTCATCAAGATTTTTCTTGAAGAATGCTAACGAGGAGCTTTGTTTGATATAGATAGTGGCCAAAGTGGTTAGAAAAACATTTTATATAGCCCACCTAATCATGAAGGGATTCACATCTAGATCAGGGGCGGTCATTGTGCCTCTTTACTCATCCCTCATCAGCCCATAATTGAGTACAATGCCCCTTTTGGGATGTACCTCACCAGACACCTGTAGCAACTGGAAAGACCCCAAAAGTACCTCACCAAGAGGATCAAGGGGCTCAAACAGATGCCATATGCTGCCCGGTTAAAGAAACTCCAGCTCTACTCAGTGGCATACCGCCTGCTCAGAGGCGATCTGTGCCTGATGTATAAAGCCATGTCCAACCCAGAATTAATGTACATGCTACACCTCAGAATATCCAAATCCCATTGAGCTACGTGCTCGAGAGACTTGAACCTCAGCACTAAAATAAATAGGACATGCTGGTGGGACAGATGCATAACCCAGAGGCTCCCTTCACTCTGGAATAAAATCCCAGTCCAGGTTAGGCAGAGTCTCTCATTGACTCTTTTCAAGAGGAATCGTTGATGAGTGGATGGGAGATCGTAGGTTTACCCCGGGTATCACTTCTGTGTCACTGTTAGACAGAAGCACAGTATACTAACTTCGAAAAAGGGCATAGCAAAATTAATTTAAAATGGGTGGCGAAAGCCAAACACACTCTGGCTAGGCTTATAAATGCCCTAGGGCAGATAGCCTAGTATGAACCTATGAACCTATGAACCAATAGGTAGTTTGTTCCAGAGTATGGGAAATCTCTGGGACAGGAATCTATCCCTCCAGCATGTTCTGTTTATTGCGGTGACAAGGTTTAGGTCCCTAGAGCATGTAGCTCGTAGGGATTGGGATTTCTTTAAGTGGAGCATGTCTAAAAGCTCTGGGTTTGACATAGCTTTGTGTGTTAGGCAGAGATCGCCTCTGAGTAGGCAATATGCAACGGAGTAAAGCTGCAGTTTTTTGAGACGGTCTGCATAGGGCATCTGTTTGAGGCTAGTAATCCTCTTTGTCGGGTATTTCTGTGGCCTTTCCAGTTGTTGTAGATTTCTTGTGAGGTACATACCAAAAGGGGCATTGTACTCTATAATGGGTCTAATGAGTGGCAGTAGGGAACAATGACCTCTTTTTTCCTGTATGAGAAACCTTTTGTGATGAGGTGTGCCACGTAGAAGGATTTCCTGATTACTGTGGCGATGTGATTATCAAAGGACAGACTACTGTCCACCTGTGTCCCAAGGTCTCTTATCACATTTTCGATGTTAAGTAGACTACCACCTATGTAGTAGTTCATGGGTACTGAGTTTTTACCAAAAGGGATGACAATTCACTTTTTGGCATTGAGCTTGAGGCCATGGCTTTGACACCAGGCATCTGTCTCAGCGAGGCACTTTTGTAGGATGTCCACATCTTTTGGAGATTTGATTATGGCTCCTAGTTTGCAGTCATCTGCAAACTTCGTTAGACAAAGACCTTCTGTGTTGGCCTGTACTTCAGAGAAGTAGATACCAAACAGGAGAGGACCCAGGACTGAACCTTGTGGTACTCCACTTGTCACTGGTCTGAAGTTGGATTTGGAGTCTGCTACTTTCACACTGGGATTCTATCAGTGAGTCATTTGGCAATCCATCTTGTGACATAGGGATTTATACCTAGTTTAGTGAGTTTATCTATAATTCCATAGTGGGGGATGATGTCAAAAGCCTTGACGAGATCTAGATAGGCTGTGTGAACCACCTTACCCTCATCTACGGCTTTGTTGACTTCTTCAAAGAAGTCTATCAGGTTTAGGAGACATGATCTGCCTTTTACAAACTCGAACTGGTTGGGGTCCTGAGTTTGGAGATTACCAATGTCATTGTTTATAAGTTCCATGATGATACATTCCATAGCCTTGCAGACCAGGCTCGTTAGGCTAATGGGGCGGTAGTTTCCGGGGTCTGTGGTGGCTCCCCCTTTGTGGAGTGGGATAACTGTCGCTGTGCGCCATTCAGTGGACACATAGCCTGAGGTGAGGCTATGATTGAACATGGTACTTAGGTGGGGTGCCAGTTTGTTCTGTAGTTCATGTAGAACACAGCCTGGGATGTTGTCAGGTCCCATGGATGCTGTGTTCTTGGCTTTGGATAGTGTGTTTTTTACCTGTGCAACCGTGATTACAGGAACTTTGCATTCTTCTGATATAGAGATGGGCCCTTTAGGGGATGACAGGAGGTAAAGTTAGCACTGAACCTATCTGTCAGGATGTTGGCAATATCAGTTGGTTCTGTATATTTAGTGCCATTGTGCTGTAACTCAGAGCAGATCTGAGTGTTGCCATTGAGATTCTTGACATAGCTATAGAATGCTTTGTGGTTGTCTTTAGAGTCAGTGGCGATTTTGTTTTCATAACTAGCTTTGGAGGATTTTATGAGGGATCTCAGCTTCTTACTGAGGCTGACCACAGCGTTCCTCCAATCATGGGATTTTACTCTTTTTTGCAACAGTTTCTTTCTTCTGTTGTAGAGTTTGTTTATGGCAGGGAACCACCAGATTGGCTTCCTTTTTTTGGAGGATAGCATCTTGGTTCTGTTAGGGATTGCACGATCCTTGCACTCGTATAAGTGCTTATAAAGAGCATTTGTGTAGGATTCAGCAGTCATACCTCTATTGTCCGTCAGCATGGGTGTTGTGAAGTTTGCCATTTCTGTCTTAAGAAGCGTGAAGTTGGCTTTGGAGAAATTTTTCATTGTGGTTTCCCTAATGGGGGTGGGGGAGGGATGTGGATGTCTAGGGTGATTAGCTTGTGGTCGGATCTGACCAACGAGGAATTGACCTCTGGTGTGGAGCACCGGTTGCCATGTTGGTAATAACCAGGTCTAGGATATTGCTGCCCCTGGTGGGGGTGTTGATAAGTTGATCCATGGCATTGGAATTTATGAATTCCAGAAAACGTTGAGCACAAGAGTTGGTACATGAGTAGTTTTCCCAGTTAATGGTAGGGTAGTCGAAATCACCCATTATTAGGGTGTTAGGTTGTACCCTAATATTTTCCAGTGTATTAAGAAATGAGGAGTGGGAATCCTGTGACATGGTGGGGGATCTGTAGCAAGCTACAATTTGGATTGTGGTCTTGCCCAGAGTTAGTTGCACTTGGATAATCTCGGATGCATTATGCTGAGCAACTAGCCTGGAGGTGTGGATATCCTTAATGAATATGGACACGCCTCCGCCTTTAGTGTTTCGGTCCAGGTTAGGTGGCCGAAAGGTGTAGTATGAATTATAGCCTGGTAATGCAGGGGTACTCTCTGGAGCCTTGAACCAGGTCTCTGTCACTGCACCAGATGTCGATGTTCTCCATTTTAAGGAGTGCCTCGAGTGAGTGCATTTTGAGGTTTAGACTTCGAGCATTGAGTAGCAATACCCTCAGATTCTTCTTGCCTGTACCTGTTAGGGTGGTGAATTTGTCATTTGAACCTTGCCTAAAAAAGGCACTATAGGGGTGGCTAGAGCCTTATGTCAGACTATTCTACAGTATTATTTTAAGCATTTTCCTGTGATTTCTGAAATCTTGACTAGCACTGTGCTGAATTGAGAAGATTTGTCTTGTGTTTTTATTGTTTATTATTAAATATATTTAAACCTTTCAGCTGTGGCTGTTTTGTGTAGAGATAATTTAAGCTCTAGAGTACATTCCATGTATATAGTGGCACTGTACAAAGCCACTCCAAATAAGCCTTGCTGTTTGTCACACTTACTAATTGGATAATAATATTGCACAATAATAATTGGACACCCTTTGGTAAGGGCCTTTTTAATAGCTGATAAGAGTAGCTGGTGGGAGTGATTACTACCTTATAGCTTGGCAGGAGGGGGCATAGCTGGAGAACTTGTGCCAGCCTTCCCCAGGAGAGTTTGTGTGTTTGTATATACACCAAATCTCAAAGTGTGTGTGTGTCAGCTACTTGGGCAGGGACATGAAGCACTGGCTGGACAGAGAGAGTGCTGGAGGTTTTGGCTTGACTACTCAGCTGAGATCTGTACCCTATAGCTGTGCCAGTGGGGAGTCTTACTGGGGATCTGGCGAGAAAGGGAGAAACTAGCCTCCGACTGACTGATCTCTGTGTGCTCTTAAGGGGAATTGTACTTGTACTTGTTATCCCTTCCAATGTGGATGCCCCTCATTGGTGTTAGTGGCCAGTGCATGGGTGTCACATATTAATTGGTTGGCAGTGGTGGGATATCCACACCACATATTAATTGGTTAGCAATTGACTTGTAGTGGTGTGGATAGTGAATTCCTGTAGCTTGTGTACAGTGATCACTGAAGATGTTTTTCCACTCTAAATCAGCCATACAGTCAATATTTAGAGTTCAGATCACAATTGTTTTTTTTTTTTTTTTTTTTTGTTAGCTTTGTTAGTCAGGGTGTGCAGGCAATCATATCAGCAGAGGAGTATGTCAAGCTGACAAGGAGCCAGTTAGCTGAGGATGTGCCAGGCTAAAGGACCAGTGCATGAAAACCTGACTAAGGCAGACATGATTGCAGCTTTTGTCACAGCTGCTTCAGAAAACAGCAACCAGGAGGACGATCAGACTGGCAGTGGAGATGTACAACACTCAGAGAATGGACAGCTCAACCTTTCTGCAGAGGACTTAAAAATCCATCTAGAGCTAAAGAGTCTTGAGTTGGAGGCCAGGCGTTTGGAAACAGAAGTAGCAGAGAGACTGAGACATATACAGGCTGAGGAGAATGAGAAACTGCTACACCTTGAAGCTGAAGAAAAAGAGAGACAGAGGCAGCATGAGAAGCAGATGCTGAATCTTCGCCAGAGTCATGGAGGTAATGGGCAAGGGAGGAACTGGACCACAGAAGCACAGCAAAGGAAGCAAAGGTCCGTAAATTTCTTCTGCAGTTTACAGAGCAGGATAATTTTGATAGTTTCATTCATATGTCTGAAAGGGTATGTAAACAATATGATGTTGACTAAAGGCGCTGGGTACAGTTCCTGACGCTCTTACTCCATGATAATGCTGTAAATGTACTTTCCAAACTGTCAGACAATGATTTCTTAAATTATACTGCTAAGAATTGTCTGTTAGAGTTAGAAACTTATAGGAAAAAGTTTTGTGAGCATAGACGCAAGGCAGAAGAAAGTGTGTGTGAATATGTTGCTGAACTGAGCACTTATTTTCATAGGTGGGTGGGTTGATATCAGGTCACCACTTTTGAAGGGATGGCAGGCCTTTTGGTGAGGGAACAAGCCCTTAGCACTTTGCCTGAGGACTCGTGGATCTGGTTAGCTGATAGACATTGTGCTACTTCAGATGACTTGGGGAAGAAGGGAGACCTATACCTAGCAAGCAGGGCATCCCTGCACAGGAAAGGGACCCCCAGTACTGCTCATGGGTCTAAAGGAACCCATGGTGGGCAGCCCAGACTGCCCCAACAGACTTTGCCAGTAGCAGGTAAAACCACTAGTCCAGGTACACCTCCAAGACCTAGGGTTAAATGTTTTGAATGCAACCAGTGGGGCCATGTGGCATATAGATGTCCATGGAGGCAAGGTGGAGAACAAAAGGTGAGGGAGCCAGTAAGTGGGAAAGACAAAATGCCAATAGTAGGTTGTCTTGAGACAACAGGGGTACCTAACTACCATCCTGCAGATGTCCTGATAGGGAAAGATTTTGATGAGGCAGTAACATGTGTTTATGCAGTTACATACAGTCAAGCTAGGAGTCAAGCATGCGGGTCTGGTAGAATGAGGATACCCAGACAGACTGCATACTTGTAGCCAGGACTGGTGAGGTGGCTACTTCATGGAGGGAGCTACTCTGTAGCAGTGAGACTGAAGGTGAACCACAGCTGTTTATGGTACAAATGTTCCCTTGGACAGAGTGACTGCAAAGGTAGAGGTGAGTAGTAGTACCCAGGCTGACAGTGAGGCACCGCTGTCAGAGAATGCCACACTTCCTGTAGGAGGTGAGCTGGGAAGGGTTACAAAGAGAGAGTTGAGACAGGCTGATCTCTGAGACCGTACATTGCAAGACCTAAGGCAGGTAGCTAGTGAGGCTCCTGATTCTCAAGGGAAGGGAGAATCTGTATACTGGGACAAAGGGTTACTGTATAGAGAGAGGACCACTGAGGGAGGGCTAGAAGGTGAGAGAATACAGCAGTTGGTAGTGCCTAGAGCCTACCATCTGGCACTTCTAGCCATAGCCCATGATATTCTGTTAGCAGATCATATGGGCATAAAACGTATTATGCAGAACATGTATTGGCCTGGAATTTCCAGAGATGTAACAGGATACTGCAGGACCTGTGAGCAGTGCCAAAAGCTAGGCAAGGCAGGAGACAAGGTCAAAGCTCCTTTGTTGCCTTTGCCTGTGATTGAGGAGTGATTTCAGAAGGTAGCTATGGATATTATGGGGCCTCTGAGTACCCCAAGTTCCACAGGGAAAAAGTATATCCTAGTGCTAGTAGACTATGCTATAAGATACTTTGAGGCAGTGGCTTTGTCCTCCATTTAGGCAGAAAAGGTGGCAAATGCTTTGTTATAGATTTTCTGCAGGGTTGGTTTCCCAAAAGAAATACTGACTGACAGAGGTGCCAATTTCATGTCAAACCTGCTGAGTTGTCTATGGAAGTACTGTGGGGTGAAGCACCTGAAGACCACCCCCTACCATCCCCAGACTAATGGTCTTGTTGAGAGGTTAAACTCTACAATCAAGTCCATGCTATGGGCATTTGCAGACCAGTTTAAGAGGGAGTGGGACAAATATTTGCCCCATCTGTTGTTTGCTTACAGAGAGGTTCCTCAGGAATCCACGGGTTTTTCACCCTTTGAGTTGCTGTATGGGCATAGGGTGAGGGGACCTCTAGATTTAATTCATGATGAGTGGGAAGGTGTGTGACTCTCACAAGGAGTCTGTTGTGGCATATGTCCTAAACATCAGGAGAAGGCTCAGGAAACTCATGGGCTTGGCCCAAGAGAATCTGGCAGAAGCCCAACAGCAGAAAAAGGTCTGGTAGGAAAGGAGTGCTCGAGCTAGAGAGTCTGATGTAGGGCAGCAGGTAATGGTTCTCATTCCTATCAGACACAACAAACTGCAAGCATCCTGGAGGGACCCTACAAGGTGGTAAGAAAGGAAAGTGATGTTAACTACATGGTAGAACTGCTAGGCAGGAGGCAGGGGCACAGATTGTACCATGTTAACATGATGAAACCTTACCATGATAGGGAGGCCCTTGTGCTGAATATTTGCAGTGGATTGGAGTCTGAGGAAGATCTGTTAACTGATCTCCTCAGTGAGGCTTGGACTGACACCTCAGTGGAAGGGGTAGCAATTTCCCAGCATCTATCTCCTACCCACAGTCAAGAAATCCGAGCAATGTTACAGGGGACATGTTCACACCATGTGGATACAGGACCCCAAAGGCCTGGCCCCTTATAGGGTGCCTGAGAGAGTCAAACAAACTCTGAGGGAAGAGATACAGGATATGTTGGAACTAGGGGTAATTCAAGAGTCCAATAGTCCTTGGGCCTCCCCAGTGGTGCCAAAGAAGGATGGCTGCACCAAGTTCTGTGTGGACTACAGAAAATTAAATAGTCACACAGAGTCATATGCTTACCCCATGCCTAGGACAGATGTGGCTCTAGAGCAGCTGGGTGGGGCTAAGTATCTTACCACCATTGATCCTACCTAGGGTTACTGGCAGGTGTCCTTGACTCCCATTGCTAGAGAGAGGTCAGCCTTTGTGACTCCTTTTGGCTTGTATGAGTTCACAAAGATGCCTTTGGGATGAAAAATGCCCCAGTGACTTTCCAGAGGCTGGTAGCTCATATCCTGGCAGGAGCAGGAGTGTCTGCCCTTGCTTACCTACATTATACTGCCATCTACAGCCATTCCTGGCAAGAGCACCTTCGACATGTCAGGGAGGTGCTGGGCAGATTACAGAGGGCAGGATTGACCATTAAGCCCAGCAAATGTCAGGTGGGTATGGCAGAGGTCTCCTACCTGTGACATAGAGTAGGGAGTGGTAAGTTTAGGCCAGAACCTGCCAAAGTGGAAGCCATTCAGGCATGACCTACACCTGTTAACAAAAAGCAGGTGAGGGCATTCTTAGGGACAGCAGGGTACTACAGAAGGTTCATCCCGAGTTATAGTACCATAGCTGCTCCCTTCACAGTCCTGATAAGAAGAAACAGGCCAGATAAGGTAGTGTGTACCACAGCGTGTGAACAGGCATTCCAGAAGCTTAAAGAAGCTTTGTGAGGACCCCCTGTATTAGCCAGTCCAGATTACAGCAAATAATTTGTTGTGCAGGTGGATGCTTCAAACCATGGGGTGGGGGCTGTACTTAGCTAGATTTTATCAGATGGAGAAGAGCACCCAGTGGTTTATCTCAGTCATAGGCTTCAACCCAGGGAGGAATGCTATGCAGCTGTTGAAAAGGAATGTCTAGCCATAGTGTGGGCACTGCAGAAACTTCAGCCTTGTCTGTATGGAAGAAAATTCACTGTAGTTACAGATCACAATCCCCTAACATGGTTAAACTGAGCCAGCCAGCAAAATTCCAAGTTGTAAAATGCAGCCTAGGGTTGCAAGCATATGATATGTCAGTGCAGCACCACAGTGGGGTTAGCAATACCAATGCAGATGGGCTCTCAAGGCAGGGAATAGGGTAAGGTATACTCAGATAGACGTAACCCTCTCAAGCAACATTTCTCAAAGGTCACTTGAGAAACTTGCTTTAGTTCTCTGGGGGGGGGTAAATTAATATGTGGTGCCCCTGCACTGACCCAGTAATCAAGGAGCCTCAATCCTCACGAGTATCACCAGTGAGGGGCATCCACATGGGGAGGGATAACAAGTACACACACAGTAAAGTACAATTTCCCTTAAGAGCACACAGAGATCACAGTCTTGGGGCTGGTTTCTCCCTTTTTCTCCAGATCCCCACTGGCACAGCTGTAGGGTACAGATCTCAGCCAAGTAGTCAAGCCAAAACCTCCAGTGCCCTCTCTGTCCAACCAGTGCTTCGTGTCCCTGCCCAAGTAGCTGACACACACACACACACACACACACACACACACACACACACACACACACACACACACACACACACACACACACACACACACACTTTGAGATTTGGTGTATATACAAACACACAAACTCTCCTGGGGAAGGCTGGCACAAGTTCTTCAGCTATGCCCCCTCCTGCCAAGCTATAAGGTAGTAATCAATCCCACCAGCTACTCTTATCAGCTACTAAAAAGGCCCTTAGCAAAGGGTGTCCAATTATTACTGTGCTATATTATTATCCAATTAGTAAGTGTGACCAACAGCAAGGCTTATTTGGAGTGCCTTTGTACAGTATCACTATATACATGCAATGTACTCTAGAGCTTAAGTTCTCTCTACACAAAACAGCCACATTTGAATGGTTTAAAAATATTTAATAATAAACAATTAAAACACAAGACAAATCTTTTCAGTTCAACACAATGCTAGTCAAGAGTTCAGAAATCACAGGAAAATACTTAAATTAATACTGTAGAATAGTCTGACATAAGTATAGAAAACAGCTAGTCTAAACATACTATTTTCTATCTATTTCTTAAGAGAAACACTAAAGTCTAAGTTCCTACTTACATCCAGACAGAGCAAAGAAAAAACTGCTAGTGAGTGGTCAGTTCTGAAGACAAATGTAAAATGCTCTGATTCTCTCTCTCTCTCTGAAAAACACTTAAAAATAATACATCACTGCTGACTCATTTTCGATTACATCATTCTTCTCTAATTCCCAGGCTAACAGAAACTCAGAGTTTTAACATTTCTTTGATCTTGCACCTGGCCAGGAAACTACAACAATAAAAGACAGCATATATATGTAAAATCTAGCAATTAACTCTGTCCTCAAAACAATAGAAGGAATTCCTCAGTCCAGACATTATGTATCCGAGCTTGAGATCAAACAGTCATACAATACTTGACTTATCACTTTCTTCCAGCAGAGTGCACTGTGGTTACATTTTTGAAGTTCAACATTTAACACAGTTTTCTTACATTTAACAGGACAAGCCTGTGGATTATATTCATATTTACAATGACATAGAATTATCTACAAAAGTCTATGTAGCTAGGTTGGCAACCTTCACATATTTTCACACTACCTTATTTGGATCCCAAGTTAAAGAGATGCTCTCCAGGAGTGAACAAGTTGGGGAAACCATATCTGCCATAGTGATACATTTTTCTACCCTTCAGAAGACCTTCTCAGAACAACAGAAATAGGATAGAAAGATGTGGTTTTGGAAATCCCTAGGGTTTCCTCAGGACTGCTATAGAGATTGATCCCCCCCATGGCAGAGGGGGAAACTATAATGGTAGACATCACCTACGTGGCAGGGGGCCTGCAAAACCAAGGCTTCAGAGACCCATTTACTGAGAAGCCTTTCTACTCCACCCGAATGGTTGCCTGACTGCTGCTGTCTGGAGGCAGTCAGTGGTGCTTATATCTGCACCCAGAAGCCTATATGTCCATCACCAAAGATGTCTATATGCAGGGAATAATTACCAGAGATTATTACAGCCCCTTTCCTAAGCCGCGGTGGTGCAGCGGTAGCATTGTTGCCACACAGCAAGAGGTTCTCCCGTTCAATTCTCGGCGGGAGTGCCTTCTGTGTGGAGTCTGCATGTCCTCCCTGCGGTCGAGTGGCGTTCGAAAGACATGCGTAGAATGGGCGTGCTTTCATTGAAGGTTGGGCGTCGAGCTGGCACCTCGGCACCCGTAAAAAAATCTACTGCCAATCATTAGTGGACCGGAGTTCTGCTGTGACGACCCCTAACCGGGAAAAGCCAAAAGAAGAACAACATTACAGTCCCTTTCCTCTTCCTCCACCCATTCATCCATGAAAAATTCATGATAGGGGGCATGGCCAAGATGCCAGTCTGAAATATACTTTAATTTTTAGAAAAATCTAACTAAAAGTATACTAAAAGTTAGATTAACAGACTCTTTATTATTTTCTAAAAATTAATACATAGTCAAGAGAATTTTTAATTATTCCTGTCAAGAAGTTTTCTACTGGAGATCTCAAGATGAGCAATTTGAAGAACCCTCACCAGGAGAGTGCAGTAAAGAAAGAGCTACATCTTATAATAACAAACATCCAAGAACTGTCACTAAAACATGAGCAACATGAAGAACCCACACCAGGAGAGTGCAGCGAACAAAGAACTACATCTTATAATAAACATCCAAGAACTGTCACTAAAAACATGAGCAACGTGAAGAACCCACACCAGGAGAGTGCAGTGAACAAAGAACTACATCTTATAATAACAAACATCCAAGAACTGTCACTAACAACATGAGCAACGTGAAGAACCCACACCAGGAGAGTGCAGCGAACAAAGAACTACATCTTATAATAACAAAACATCCAAGAACTGTCACTAAAAACATGAGCAACATGAAGAACCCACACCAGGAGAGTGCAGTGAACAAAGAACTACATCTTATAATAACAAACATCCAAGAACTGTCACTAAAAACATGAGCAACGTGAAGAACCCACACCAGGAGAGTGCAGCGAACAAAGAACTACATCTTATAATAACAAACATCCAAGAACTGTCACTAAAAACATGAGCAACGTGAAGAACCCACACCAGGAGAGTGCAGTGAAGAAAGAACTACATCTTATAATAACAAACATCCAAGAACGGTCACTAAAAACATGAGCAACGTGAAGAACCCACACCAGGAGAGTGCAGTGAACAAAGAACTACATCTTATAATAACAAACATCCAAGAACTGTCACTGAAAACATGAGCAACGTGAAGAACCCACACCAGGAGAGTGCAGCGAACAAAGAGCTACATCTTATAATAACAAACATCCAAGAACTGTCACTAAAAACATGAGCAACATGAAGAACCCACACCAGGAGAGTGCAGCGAAGAAAGAACTACATCTTATAATAACAAACATCCAAGAACTGGCACTAAAAACATGAGCAACATGAAGAACCCACACCAGGAGAGTGCAGTGAAGAAAGAACTACATCTTATAATAACAAACATCCAAGAACTGTCACTAAAAACATGAGCAACATGAAGAACCCACACCAGGAGAGTGCAGCGAACAAAGAACTACATCTTATAATAACAAACATCCAAGAACTGTCACTGAAAACATGAGCAACGTGAAGAACCCACACCAGGAGAGTGCAGTGAAGAAAGAGCTACATCTTATAATAACAAACATCCAAGAACTGTCACTAAAAACATGAGCAACATGAAGAACCCACACCAGGAGAGTGCAGTGAAGAAAGAACTACATCTTATAACAACAAACATCCAAGAACTGTCACTAGAACATGAGCAACATGAAGAACCCACACCAGGAGAGTGCAGCGAACAAAGAACTACATCTTATAATAACAAACATCCAAGAACTGTCACTAAAAACATGAGCAACGTGAAGAACCCACACCAGGAGAGTGCAGTGAAGAAAGAACTACATCTTATAATAACAAACATCCAAGAACTGTCACTAAAAACATGAGCAACGTGAAGAACCCACACCAGGAGAGTGCAGTGAACAAAGAACTACATCTTATAATAACAAACATCCAAGAACTGTCACTAAAACATGAGCAACATGAAGAACCCACACCAGGAGAGTACAGTGAACAAAGAGCTACATCTTATAATAACAAACATCCAAGAACTGTCACTGAAAACATGAGCAACGTGAAGAACCCACACCAGGAGAGTGCAGCGAACAAAGAGCTACATCTTATAATAACAAACATCCAAGAACTGTCACTAAAACATGAGCAACGTGAAGAACCCACACCAGGAGAGTGCAGCGAACAAAGAACTGCATCTTATAATAACAAACATCCAAGAACTGTCACTAAAACATGAGCAACGTGAAGAACCCACACCAGGAGAGTACAGTGAAGAAAGAGCTACATCTTATAATAACAAACATCCAAGAACTGTCACTAAAAACATGAGCAACATGAAGAACCCACACCAGGAGAGTGCAGCGAAGAAAGAGCTACATCTTATAATAACAAACATCCAAGAACTGTCACTAAAAACATGAGCAACATGAAGAACCCACACCAGGAGAGTGCAGTGAAGAAAGAGCTACATCTTATAATAACAAACATCCAAGAACTGTCACTAAAAACATGAGCAACGTGAAGAACCCACACCAGGAGAGTGCAGTGAACAAAGAACTACATCTTATAATAACAAACATCCAAGAACTGTCACTAAAAACATGAGCAACATGAAGAACCCACACCAGGAGAGTGCAGCAAACAAAGAACTACATCTTATAATAACAAACATCCAAGAACTGTCACTAACAACATGAGCAACATGAAGAACCCACACCAGGAGAGTGCAGTGAAGAAAGAGCTACATCTTATAATAACAAACATCCAAGAACTGTCACTAAAAACATGAGCAACATGAAGAACCCACACCAGGAGAGTGCAGTGAACAAAGAGCTACATCTTATAATAACAAACATCCAAGAACTGTCACTAAAAACATGAGCAACATGAAGAACCCACACCAGGAGAGTGCAGTGAAGAAAGAACTACATCTTATAATAACAAACATCCAAGAACTGTCACTAAAAACATGAGCAACATGAAGAACCCACACCAGGAGAGTGCAGTGAAGAAAGAACTACATCTTATAATAACAAACATCCAAGAACTGTCACTAAAAACATGAGCAACATGAAGAACCCACACCAGGAGAGTGCAGTGAACAAAGAGCTACATCTTATAATAACAAACATCCAAGAACTGTCACTAAAAACATGAGCAACATGAAGAACCCACACCAGGAGAGTGCAGCGAACAAAGAACTACATCTTATAATAACAAACATCCAAGAACTGTCACTAAAAACATGAGCAACGTGAAGAACCCACACCAGGAGAGTGCAGTGAAGAAAGAGCTACATCTTATAATAACAAACATCCAAGAACTGTCACTAAAAACATGAGCAACGTGAAGAACCCACACCAGGAGAGTGCAGTGAAGAAAGAACTACATCTTATAATAACAAACATCCAAGAACTGTCACTAAAAACATGAGCAACGTGAAGAACCCACACCAGGAGAGTGCAGTGAAGAAAGAACTACATCTTATAATAACAAACATCCAAGAACTGTCACTAAAAACATGAGCAACGTGAAGAACCCACACCAGGAGAGTGCAGTGAAGAAAGAACTACATCTTATAATAACAAACATCCAAGAACTGTCACTAAAAACATGAGCAACATAAAGAACCCACACCAGGAGAGTGCAGTGAACAAAGAGCTACATCTTATAATAACAAACATCCAAGAACTGTCACTAAAACATGAGCAACATGAAGAACCCACACCAGGAGAGTGCAGTGAAGAAAGAGCTACATCTTATAATAACAAACATCCAAGAACTGTCACTAAAAACATGAGCAACGTGAAGAACCCACACCAGGAGAGTGCAGTGAAGAAAGAGCTACATCTTATAATAACAAACATCCAAGAACTGTCACTAAAAACATGAGCAACATGAAGAACCCACACCAGGAGAGTGCAGTGAAGAAAGAACTACATCTTATAATAACAAACATCCAAGAACTGTCACTAAAAACATGAGCAACATGAAGAACCCACACCAGGAGAGTGCAGCGAACAAAGAGCTACATCTTATAATAACAAACATCCAAGAACTGTCACTAAAAACATGAGCAACATGAAGAACCCACACCAGGAGAGTGCAGTGAAGAAAGAACTACATCTTATAATAACAAACATCCAAGAACTGTCACTAAAAACATGAGCAACATGAAGAACCCACACCAGGAGAGTGCAGCGAACAAAGAACTACATCTTATAATAACAAACATCCAAGAACTGTCACTAAAAACATGAGCAACGTGAAGAACCCACACCAGGAGAGTGCAGTGAAGAAAGAACTACATCTTATAATAACAAACATCCAAGAACTGTCACTAAAAACATGAGCAACATGAAGAACCCACACCAGGAGAGTGCAGTGAAGAAAGAACTACATCTTATAATAACAAACATCCAAGAACTGTCACTAAAAACATGAGCAACATGAAGAACCCACACCAGGAGAGTGCAGCGAAGAAAGAGCTACATCTTATAATAACAAACATCCAAGAACTGTCACTAAAAACATGAGCAACGTGAAGAACCCACACCAGGAGAGTGCAGTGAAGAAAGAGCTACATCTTATAATAACAAACATCCAAGAACTGTCACTAAAAACATGAGCAACGTGAAGAACCCACACCAGGAGAGTGCAGTGAAGAAAGAGCTACATCTTATAATAACAAACATCCAAGAACTGTCACTGAAAACATGAGCAACATGAAGAACCCACACCAGGAGAGTACAGTGAAGAAAGAACTACATCTTATAATAACAAACATCCAAGAACTGTCACTAAAAACATGAGCAACGTGAAGAACCCACACCAGGAGAGTGCAGTGAACAAAGAACTACATCTTATAATAACAAACATCCAAGAACTGTCACTAAAAACATGAGCAACATGAAGAACCCACACCAGGAGAGTGCAGTGAACAAAGAGCTACATCTTATAATAACAAACATCCAAGAACTGTCACTAAAAACATGAGCAACATGAAGAACCCACACCAGGAGAGTGCAGTGAAGAAAGAACTACATCTTATAATAACAAACATCCAAGAACTGTCACTAAAAACATGAGCAACGTGAAGAACCCACACCAGGAGAGTGCAGTGAAGAAAGAAATACATCTTATAATAACAAACATCCAAGAACTGTCACTAAAAACATGAGCAACATGAAGAACCCACACCAGGAGAGTGCAGTGAAGAAAGAACTACATCTTATAATAACAAACATCCAAGAACTGTCACTAAAAACATGAGCAACATGAAGAACCCACACCAGGAGAGTGCAGTGAAGAAAGAACTACATCTTATAATAACAAACATCCAAGAACTGTCACTAAAAACATGAGCAACGTGAAGAACCCACACCAGGAGAGTGCAGTGAAGAAAGAGCTACATCTTATAATAACAAACATCCAAGAACTGTCACTAAAAACATGAGCAACATGAAGAACCCACACCAGGAGAGTGCAGTGAAGAAAGAACTACATCTTATAATAACAAACATCCAAGAACTGTCACTAAAAACATGAGCAACGTGAAGAACCCACACCAGGAGAGTGCAGTGAAGAAAGAACTACATCTTATAATAACAAACATCCAAGAACTGTCACTAAAAACATGAGCAACATGAAGAACCCACACCAGGAGAGTGCAGTGAAGAAAGAGCTACATCTTATAATAACAAACATCCAAGAACTGTCACTAAAAACATGAGCAACATGAAGAACCCACACCAGGAGAGTGCAGTGAAGAAAGAACTACATCTTATAATAACAAACATCCAAGAACTGTCACTAAAAACATGAGCAACGTGAAGAACCCACACCAGGAGAGTGCAGTGAAGAAAGAACTACATCTTATAATAACAAACATCCAAGAACTGTCACTAAAAACATGAGCAACATGAAGAACCCACACCAGGAGAGTGCAGTGAAGAAAGAACTACATCTTATAATAACAAACATCCAAGAACTGTCACTAAAAACATGAGCAACGTGAAGAACCCACACCAGGAGAGTGCAGTGAACAAAGAACTACATCTTATAATAACAAACATCCAAGAACTGTCACTAAAAACATGAGCAACGTGAAGAACCCACACCAGGAGAGTGCAGTGAAGAAAGAGCTACATCTTATAATAACAAACATCCAAGAACTGTCACTAAAAACATGAGCAACATGAAGAACCCACACCAGGAGAGTGCAGTGAAGAAAGAGCTACATCTTATAATAACAAACATCCAAGAACTGTCACTAAAAACATGAGCAACATGAAGAACCCACACCAGGAGAGTGCAGTGAAGAAAGAACTACATCTTATAATAACAAACATCCAAGAACTGTCACTAAAAACATGAGCAACATGAAGAACCCACACCAGGAGAGTGCAGTGAAGAAAGAGCTACATCTTATAATAACAAACATCCAAGAACTGTCACTAAAAACATGAGCAACATGAAGAACCCACACCAGGAGAGTGCAGTGAAGAAAGAACTACATCTTATAATAACAAACATCCAAGAACTGTCACTAAAAACATGAGCAACATGAAGAACCCACACCAGGAGAGTGCAGTGAAGAAAGAACTACATCTTATAATAACAAACATCCAAGAACTGTCACTAAAAACATGAGCAACGTGAAGAACCCACACCAGGAGAGTGCAGTGAACAAAGAACTACATCTTATAATAACAAACATCCAAGAACTGTCACTAAAAACATGAGCAACGTGAAGAACCCACACCAGGAGAGTGCAGCGAAGAAAGAACTACATCTTATAATAACAAACATCCAAGAACTGTCACTAAAAACATGAGCAACATGAAGAACCCACACCAGGAGAGTGCAGTGAAGAAAGAACTACATCTTATAATAACAAACATCCAAGAACTGTCACTAAAAACATGAGCAACGTGAAGAACCCACACCAGGAGAGTGCAGTGAAGAAAGAACTACATCTTATAATAACAAACATCCAAGAACTGTCACTAAAAACATGAGCAACGTGAAGAACCCACACCAGGAGAGTGCAGTGAAGAAAGAACTACATCTTATAATAACAAACATCCAAGAACTGTCACTAAAAACATGAGCAACATGAAGAACCCACACCAGGAGAGTGCAGTGAAGAAAGAACTACATCTTATAATAACAAACATCCAAGAACTGTCACTAAAAACATGAGCAACATGAAGAACCCACACCAGGAGAGTGCAGTGAAGAAAGAACTACATCTTATAATAACAAACATCCAAGAACTGTCACTAAAAACATGAGCAACATGAAGAACCCACACCAGGAGAGTGCAGTGAAGAAAGAGCTACATCTTATAATAACAAACATCCAAGAACTGTCACTAAAAACATGAGCAACATGAAGAACCCACACCAGGAGAGTGCAGTGAAGAAAGAACTACATCTTATAATAACAAACATCCAAGAACTGTCACTAAAAACATGAGCAACATGAAGAACCCACACCAGGAGAGTGCAGTGAAGAAAGAACTACATCTTATAATAACAAACATCCAAGAACTGTCACTAAAAACATGAGCAACGTGAAGAACCCACACCAGGAGAGTGCAGTGAAGAAAGAACTACATCTTATAATAACAAACATCCAAGAACTGTCACTAAAAACATGAGCAACGTGAAGAACCCACACCAGGAGAGTGCAGTGAAGAAAGAACTACATCTTATAATAACAAACATCCAAGAACTGTCACTGAAAACATGAGCAACGTGAAGAACCCACACCAGGAGAGTGCAGTGAAGAAAGAACTACATCTTATAATAACAAACATCCAAGAACTGTCACTAAAAACATGAGCAACGTGAAGAACCCACACCAGGAGAGTGCAGTGAAGAAAGAACTACATCTTATAATAACAAACATCCAAGAACTGTCACTAAAAACATGAGCAACATGAAGAACCCACACCAGGAGAGTGCAGTGAAGAAAGAACTACATCTTATAATAACAAACATCCAAGAACTGTCACTAAAAACATGAGCAACGTGAAGAACCCACACCAGGAGAGTGCAGTGAAGAAAGAACTACATCTTATAATAACAAACATCCAAGAACTGTCACTAAAAACATGAGCAACATGAAGAACCCACACCAGGAGAGTGCAGCGAAGAAAGAACTACATCTTATAATAACAAACATCCAAGAACTGTCACTAAAAACATGAGCAACGTGAAGAACCCACACCAGGAGAGTGCAGTGAAGAAAGAGCTACATCTTATAATAACAAACATCCAAGAACTGTCACTAAAAACATGAGCAACGTGAAGAACCCACACCAGGAGAGTGCAGTGAAGAAAGAACTACATCTTATAATAACAAACATCCAAGAACTGTCACTAAAAACATGAGCAACATGAAGAACCCACACCAGGAGAGTGCAGTGAAGAAAGAACTACATCTTATAATAACAAACATCCAAGAACTGTCACTAAAAACATGAGCAACATGAAGAACCCACACCAGGAGAGTGCAGTGAAGAAAGAACTACATCTTATAATAACAAACATCCAAGAACTGTCACTAAAAACATGAGCAACGTGAAGAACCCACACCAGGAGAGTGCAGTGAAGAAAGAACTACATCTTATAATAACAAACATCCAAGAACTGTCACTAAAACATGAGCAACATGAAGAACCCACACCAGGAGAGTGCAGTGAAGAAAGAACTACATCTTATAATAACAAACATCCAAGAACTGTCACTAAAAACATGAGCAACATGAAGAACCCACACCAGGAGAGTGCAGTGAAGAAAGAACTACATCTTATAATAACAAACATCCAAGAACTGTCACTAAAAACATGAGCAACATGAAGAACCCACACCAGGAGAGTGCAGTGAAGAAAGAGCTACATCTTATAATAACAAACATCCAAGAACTGTCACTAAAAACATGAGCAACATGAAGAACCCACACCAGGAGAGTGCAGTGAAGAAAGAACTACATCTTATAATAACAAACATCCAAGAACTGTCACTAAAAACATGAGCAACGTGAAGAACCCACACCAGGAGAGTGCAGTGAAGAAAGAACTACATCTTATAATAACAAACATCCAAGAACTGTCACTAAAAACATGAGCAACATGAAGAACCCACACCAGGAGAGTGCAGTGAAGAAAGAGCTACATCTTATAATAACAAACATCCAAGAACTGTCACTAAAAACATGAGCAACATGAAGAACCCACACCAGGAGAGTGCAGTGAACAAAGAGCTACATCTTATAATAACAAACATCCAAGAACTGTCACTAAAAACATGAGCAACATGAAGAACCCACACCAGGAGAGTGCAGTGAAGAAAGAACTACATCTTATAATAACAAACATCCAAGAACTGTCACTAAAAACATGAGCAACATGAAGAACCCACACCAGGAGAGTGCAGTGAAGAAAGAACTACATCTTATAATAACAAACATCCAAGAACTGTCACTAAAACATGAGCAACATGAAGAACCCACACCAGGAGAGTGCAGTGAAGAAAGAACTACATCTTATAATAACAAACATCCAAGAACTGTCACTAAAAACATGAGCAATGTGAAGAACCCACACCAGGAGAGTGCAGTGAAGAAAGAACTACATCTTATAATAACAAACATCCAAGAACTGTCACTAAAAACATGAGCAACATGAAGAACCCACACCAGGAGAGTGCAGTGAAGAAAGAACTACATCTTATAATAACAAACATCCAAGAACTGTCACTAAAAACATGAGCAACATGAAGAACCCACACCAGGAGAGTGCAGTGAACAAAGAATTACATCTTATAATAACAAACATCCAAGAACTGTCACTAAAAACATGAGCAACATGAAGAACCCACACCAGGAGAGTGCAGTGAAGAAAGAACTACATCTTATAATAACAAACATCCAAGAACTGTCACTAAAAACATGAGCAACATGAAGAACCCACACCAGGAGAGTGCAGTGAAGAAAGAACTACATCTTATAATAACAAACATCCAAGAACTGTCACTAAAAACATGAGCAACATGAAGAACCCACACCAGGAGAGTGCAGTGAAGAAAGAACTACATCTTATAATAACAAACATCCAAGAACTGTCACTAAAAACATGAGCAACGTGAAGAACCCACACCAGGAGAGTGCAGTGAAGAAAGAGCTACATCTTATAATAACAAACATCCAAGAACTGTCACTAAAAACATGAGCAACATGAAGAACCCACACCAGGAGAGTGCAGTGAAGAAAGAACTACATCTTATAATAACAAACATCCAAGAACTGTCACTAAAAACATGAGCAACATGAAGAACCCACACCAGGAGAGTGCAGTGAAGAAAGAACTACATCTTATAATAACAAACATCCAAGAACTGTCACTAAAAACATGAGCAACATGAAGAACCCACACCAGGAGAGTGCAGTGAAGAAAGAACTACATCTTATAATAACAAACATCCAAGAACTGTCACTAAAAACATGAGCAACATGAAGAACCCACACCAGGAGAGTGCAGTGAAGAAAGAACTACATCTTATAATAACAAACATCCAAGAACTGTCACTAAAAACATGAGCAACATGAAGAACCCACACCAGGAGAGTGCAGTGAAGAAAGAGCTACATCTTATAATAACAAACATCCAAGAACTGTCACTAAAAACATGAGCAACATGAAGAACCCACACCAGGAGAGTGCAGTGAAGAAAGAACTACATCTTATAATAACAAACATCCAAGAACTGTCACTAAAAACATGAGCAACATGAAGAACCCACACCAGGAGAGTGCAGTGAAGAAAGAACTACATCTTATAATAACAAACATCCAAGAACTGTCACTAAAAACATGAGCAACATGAAGAACCCACACCAGGAGAGTGCAGTGAAGAAAGAACTACATCTTATAATAACAAACATCCAAGAACTGTCACTAAAAACATGAGCAACATGAAGAACCCACACCAGGAGAGTGCAGTGAAGAAAGAACTACATCTTATAATAACAAACATCCAAGAACTGTCACTAAAAACATGAGCAACATGAAGAACCCACACCAGGAGAGTGCAGTGAAGAAAGAACTACATCTTATAATAACAAACATCCAAGAACTGTCACTAAAAACATGAGCAACATGAAGAACCCACACCAGGAGAGTGCAGTGAAGAAAGAACTACATCTTATAATAACAAACATCCAAGAACTGTCACTAAAAACATGAGCAACATGAAGAACCCACACCAGGAGAGTGCAGTGAAGAAAGAACTACATCTTATAATAACAAACATCCAAGAACTGTCACTAAAAACATGAGCAACATGAAGAACCCACACCAGGAGAGTGCAGTGAAGAAAGAGCTACATCTTATAATAACAAACATCCAAGAACTGTCACTAAAAACATGAGCAACGTGAAGAACCCACACCAGGAGAGTGCAGTGAAGAAAGAACTACATCTTATAATAACAAACATCCAAGAACTGTCACTAAAAACATGAGCAACATGAAGAACCCACACCAGGAGAGTGCAGTGAAGAAAGAACTACATCTTATAATAACAAACATCCAAGAACTGTCACTAAAAACATGAGCAACATGAAGAACCCACACCAGGAGAGTGCAGTGAAGAAAGAACTACATCTTATAATAACAAACATCCAAGAACTGTCACTAAAAACATGAGCAACATGAAGAACCCACACCAGGAGAGTGCAGTGAAGAAAGAACTACATCTTATAATAACAAACATCCAAGAACTGTCACTAAAAACATGAGCAACATGAAGAACCCACACCAGGAGAGTGCAGTGAAGAAAGAACTACATCTTATAATAACAAACATCCAAGAACTGTCACTAAAAACATGAGCAACATGAAGAACCCACACCAGGAGAGTGCAGTGAAGAAAGAGCTACATCTTATAATAACAAACATCCAAGAACTGTCACTAAAAACATGAGCAACATGAAGAACCCACACCAGGAGAGTGCAGTGAAGAAAGAACTACATCTTATAATAACAAACATCCAAGAACTGTCACTAAAAACATGAGCAACATGAAGAACCCACACCAGGAGAGTGCAGTGAAGAAAGAACTACATCTTATAATAACAAACATCCAAGAACTGTCACTAAAAACATGAGCAACATGAAGAACCCACACCAGGAGAGTGCAGTGAAGAAAGAACTACATCTTATAATAACAAACATCCAAGAACTGTCACTAAAAACATGAGCAACATGAAGAACCCACACCAGGAGAGTGCAGTGAAGAAAGAGCTACATCTTATAATAACAAACATCCAAGAACTGTCACTAAAAACATGAGCAACATGAAGAACCCACACCAGGAGAGTGCAGTGAAGAAAGAACTACATCTTATAATAACAAACATCCAAGAACTGTCACTAAAAACATGAGCAACATGAAGAACCCACACCAGGAGAGTGCAGTGAAGAAAGAACTACATCTTATAATAACAAACATCCAAGAACTGTCACTAAAAACATGAGCAACGTGAAGAACCCACACCAGGAGAGTGCAGTGAAGAAAGAGCTACATCTTATAATAACAAACATCCAAGAACTGTCACTAAAAACATGAGCAACGTGAAGAACCCACACCAGGAGAGTGCAGTGAAGAAAGAACTACATCTTATAATAACAAACATCCAAGAACTGTCACTAAAAACATGAGCAACATGAAGAACCCACACCAGGAGAGTGCAGTGAAGAAAGAACTACATCTTATAATAACAAACATCCAAGAACTGTCACTAAAAACATGAGCAACATGAAGAACCCACACCAGGAGAGTGCAGTGAAGAAAGAACTACATCTTATAATAACAAACATCCAAGAACTGTCACTAAAAACATGAGCAACATGAAGAACCCACACCAGGAGAGTGCAGTGAAGAAAGAGCTACATCTTATAATAACAAACATCCAAGAACTGTCACTAAAAACATGAGCAACATGAAGAACCCACACCAGGAGAGTGCAGTGAAGAAAGAACTACATCTTATAATAACAAACATCCAAGAACTGTCACTAAAAACATGAGCAACATGAAGAACCCACACCAGGAGAGTGCAGTGAAGAAAGAACTACATCTTATAATAACAAACATCCAAGAACTGTCACTAAAAACATGAGCAACATGAAGAACCCACACCAGGAGAGTGCAGTGAAGAAAGAACTACATCTTATAATAACAAACATCCAAGAACTGTCACTAAAAACATGAGCAACATGAAGAACCCACACCAGGAGAGTGCAGTGAAGAAAGAACTACATCTTATAATAACAAACATCCAAGAACTGTCACTAAAAACATGAGCAACATGAAGAACCCACACCAGGAGAGTGCAGTGAAGAAAGAACTACATCTTATAATAACAAACATCCAAGAACTGTCACTAAAAACATGAGCAACATGAAGAACCCACACCAGGAGAGTGCAGTGAAGAAAGAACTACATCTTATAATAACAAACATCCAAGAACTGTCACTAAAAACATGAGCAACATGAAGAACCCACACCAGGAGAGTGCAGTGAAGAAAGAACTACATCTTATAATAACAAACATCCAAGAACTGTCACTAAAAACATGAGCAACATGAAGAACCCACACCAGGAGAGTGCAGTGAAGAAAGAACTACATCTTATAATAACAAACATCCAAGAACTGTCACTAAAAACATGAGCAACATGAAGAACCCACACCAGGAGAGTGCAGTGAAGAAAGAACTACATCTTATAATAACAAACATCCAAGAACTGTCACTAAAAACATGAGCAACATGAAGAACCCACACCAGGAGAGTGCAGTGAAGAAAGAACTACATCTTATAATATCAAACATCCAAGAACTGTCACTAAAAACATGAGCAACATGAAGAACCCACACCAGGAGAGTGCAGTGAAGAAAGAACTACATCTTATAATAACAAACATCCAAGAACTGTCACTAAAAACATGAGCAACATGAAGAACCCACACCAGGAGAGTGCAGTGAAGAAAGAACTACATCTTATAATAACAAACATCCAAGAACTGTCACTAAAAACATGAGCAACATGAAGAACCCACACCAGGAGAGTGCAGTGAAGAAAGAACTACATCTTATAATAACAAACATCCAAGAACTGTCACTAAAAACATGAGCAACGTGAAGAACCCACACCAGGAGAGTGCAGTGAAGAAAGAACTACATCTTATAATAACAAACATCCAAGAACTGTCACTAAAAACATGAGCAACATGAAGAACCCACACCAGGAGAGTGCAGTGAAGAAAGAACTACATCTTATAATAACAAACATCCAAGAACTGTCACTAAAAACATGAGCAACATGAAGAACCCACACCAGGAGAGTGCAGTGAAGAAAGAACTACATCTTATAATAACAAACATCCAAGAACTGTCACTAAAAACATGAGCAACATGAAGAACCCACACCAGGAGAGTGCAGTGAAGAAAGAGCTACATCTTATAATAACAAACATCCAAGAACTGTCACTAAAAACATGAGCAACATGAAGAACCCACACCAGGAGAGTGCAGTGAAGAAAGAACTACATCTTATAATAACAAACATCCAAGAACTGTCACTAAAAACATGAGCAACATGAAGAACCCACACCAGGAGAGTGCAGTGAAGAAAGAACTACATCTTATAATAACAAACATCCAAGAACTGTCACTAAAAACATGAGCAACATGAAGAACCCACACCAGGAGAGTGCAGTGAAGAAAGAACTACATCTTATAATAACAAACATCCAAGAACTGTCACTAAAAACATGAGCAACATGAAGAACCCACACCAGGAGAGTGCAGTGAAGAAAGAACTACATCTTATAATAACAAACATCCAAGAACTGTCACTAAAAACATGAGCAACATGAAGAACCCACACCAGGAGAGTGCAGTGAAGAAAGAACTACATCTTATAATAACAAACATCCAAGAACTGTCACTAAAAACATGAGCAACGTGAAGAACCCACACCAGGAGAGTGCAGTGAAGAAAGAACTACATCTTATAATAACAAACATCCAAGAACTGTCACTAAAAACATGAGCAACATGAAGAACCCACACCAGGAGAGTGCAGTGAAGAAAGAACTACATCTTATAATAACAAACATCCAAGAACTGTCACTAAAAACATGAGCAACGTGAAGAACCCACACCAGGAGAGTGCAGTGAAGAAAGAACTACATCTTATAATAACAAACATCCAAGAACTGTCACTAAAAACATGAGCAACATGAAGAACCCACACCAGGAGAGTGCAGTGAAGAAAGAACTACATCTTATAATAACAAACATCCAAGAACTGTCACTAAAAACATGAGCAACATGAAGAACCCACACCAGGAGAGTGCAGTGAAGAAAGAACTACATCTTATAATAACAAACATCCAAGAACTGTCACTAAAAACATGAGCAACATGAAGAACCCACACCAGGAGAGTGCAGTGAAGAAAGAACTACATCTTATAATAACAAACATCCAAGAACTGTCACTAAAACATGAGCAACATGAAGAACCCACACCAGGAGAGTGCAGTGAAGAAAGAGCTACATCTTATAATAACAAACATCCAAGAACTGTCACTAAAAACATGAGCAACATGAAGAACCCACACCAGGAGAGTGCAGTGAAGAAAGAACTACATCTTATAATAACAAACATCCAAGAACTGTCACTAAAAACATGAGCAACATGAAGAACCCACACCAGGAGAGTGCAGTGAAGAAAGAACTACATCTTATAATAACAAACATCCAAGAACTGTCACTAAAAACATGAGCAACATGAAGAACCCACACCAGGAGAGTGCAGTGAAGAAAGAACTACATCTTATAATAACAAACATCCAAGAACTGTCACTAAAAACATGAGCAACATGAAGAACCCACACCAGGAGAGTGCAGTGAAGAAAGAACTACATCTTATAATAACAAACATCCAAGAACTGTCACTAAAAACATGAGCAACGTGAAGAACCCACACCAGGAGAGTGCAGTGAAGAAAGAACTACATCTTATAATAACAAACATCCAAGAACTGTCACTAAAAACATGAGCAACATGAAGAACCCACACCAGGAGAGTGCAGTGAAGAAAGAACTACATCTTATAATAACAAACATCCAAGAACTGTCACTAAAAACATGAGCAACGTGAAGAACCCACACCAGGAGAGTGCAGTGAAGAAAGAACTACATCTTATAATAACAAACATCCAAGAACTGTCACTAAAAACATGAGCAACATGAAGAACCCACACCAGGAGAGTGCAGTGAAGAAAGAACTACATCTTATAATAACAAACATCCAAGAACTGTCACTAAAAACATGAGCAACATGAAGAACCCACACCAGGAGAGTGCAGTGAAGAAAGAACTACATCTTATAATAACAAACATCCAAGAACTGTCACTAAAAACATGAGCAACATGAAGAACCCACACCAGGAGAGTGCAGTGAAGAAAGAACTACATCTTATAATAACAAACATCCAAGAACTGTCACTAAAAACATGAGCAACGTGAAGAACCCACACCAGGAGAGTGCAGTGAAGAAAGAACTACATCTTATAATAACAAACATCCAAGAACTGTCACTAAAAACATGAGCAACGTGAAGAACCCACACCAGGAGAGTGCAGTGAAGAAAGAACTACATCTTATAATAACAAACATCCAAGAACTGTCACTAAAAACATGAGCAACGTGAAGAACCCACACCAGGAGAGTGCAGTGAAGAAAGAACTACATCTTATAATAACAAACATCCAAGAACTGTCACTAAAAACATGAGCAACATGAAGAACCCACACCAGGAGAGTGCAGTGAAGAAAGAACTACATCTTATAATAACAAACATCCAAGAACTGTCACTAAAAACATGAGCAACATGAAGAACCCACACCAGGAGAGTGCAGTGAAGAAAGAGCTACATCTTATAATAACAAACATCCAAGAACTGTCACTAAAAACATGAGCAACATGAAGAACCCACACCAGGAGAGTGCAGTGAAGAAAGAACTACATCTTATAATAACAAACATCCAAGAACTGTCACTAAAAACATGAGCAACATGAAGAACCCACACCAGGAGAGTGCAGTGAAGAAAGAACTACATCTTATAATAACAAACATCCAAGAACTGTCACTAAAAACATGAGCAACATGAAGAACCCACACCAGGAGAGTGCAGTGAAGAAAGAACTACATCTTATAATAACAAACATCCAAGAACTGTCACTAAAAACATGAGCAACATGAAGAACCCACACCAGGAGAGTGCAGTGAAGAAAGAACTACATCTTATAATAACAAACATCCAAGAACTGTCACTAAAACATGAGCAACATGAAGAACCCACACCAGGAGAGTGCAGTGAAGAAAGAACTACATCTTATAATAACAAACATCCAAGAACTGTCACTAAAAACATGAGCAACATGAAGAACCCACACCAGGAGAGTGCAGTGAAGAAAGAACTACATCTTATAATAACAAACATCCAAGAACTGTCACTAAAAACATGAGCAACATGAAGAACCCACACCAGGAGAGTGCAGTGAAGAAAGAACTACATCTTATAATAACAAACATCCAAGAACTGTCACTAAAAACATGAGCAACGTGAAGAACCCACACCAGGAGAGTGCAGTGAAGAAAGAACTACATCTTATAATAACAAACATCCAAGAACTGTCACTAAAAACATGAGCAACATGAAGAACCCACACCAGGAGAGTGCAGTGAAGAAAGAACTACATCTTATAATAACAAACATCCAAGAACTGTCACTAAAAACATGAGCAACGTGAAGAACCCACACCAGGAGAGTGCAGTGAAGAAAGAACTACATCTTATAATAACAAACATCCAAGAACTGTCACTAAAAACATGAGCAACATGAAGAACCCACACCAGGAGAGTGCAGTGAAGAAAGAACTACATCTTATAATAACAAACATCCAAGAACTGTCACTAAAAACATGAGCAACATGAAGAACCCACACCAGGAGAGTGCAGTGAAGAAAGAACTACATCTTATAATAACAAACATCCAAGAACTGTCACTAAAAACATGAGCAACATGAAGAACCCACACCAGGAGAGTGCAGTGAAGAAAGAACTACATCTTATAATAACAAACATCCAAGAACTGTCACTAAAAACATGAGCAACATGAAGAACCCACACCAGGAGAGTGCAGTGAAGAAAGAACTACATCTTATAATAACAAACATCCAAGAACTGTCACTAAAAACATGAGCAACATGAAGAACCCACACCAGGAGAGTGCAGTGAAGAAAGAACTACATCTTATAATAACAAACATCCAAGAACTGTCACTAAAAACATGAGCAACGTGAAGAACCCACACCAGGAGAGTGCAGTGAACAAAGAACTACATCTTATAATAACAAACATCCAAGAACTGTCACTAAAAACATGAGCAACATGAAGAACCCACACCAGGAGAGTGCAGTGAAGAAAGAACTACATCTTATAATAACAAACATCCAAGAACTGTCACTAAAAACATGAGCAACATGAAGAACCCACACCAGGAGAGTGCAGTGAAGAAAGAACTACATCTTATAATAACAAACATCCAAGAACTGTCACTAAAAACATGAGCAACATGAAGAACCCACACCAGGAGAGTGCAGTGAAGAAAGAACTACATCTTATAATAACAAACATCCAAGAACTGTCACTAAAAACATGAGCAACGTGAAGAACCCACACCAGGAGAGTGCAGTGAACAAAGAACTACATCTTATAATAACAAACATCCAAGAACTGTCACTAAAAACATGAGCAACATGAAGAACCCACACCAGGAGAGTGCAGTGAAGAAAGAACTACATCTTATAATAACAAACATCCAAGAACTGTCACTAAAAACATGAGCAACGTGAAGAACCCACACCAGGAGAGTGCAGTGAAGAAAGAACTACATCTTATAATAACAAACATCCAAGAACTGTCACTAAAAACATGAGCAACGTGAAGAACCCACACCAGGAGAGTGCAGTGAAGAAAGAACTACATCTTATAATAACAAACATCCAAGAACTGTCACTAAAAACATGAGCAACGTGAAGAACCCACACCAGGAGAGTGCAGTGAAGAAAGAACTACATCTTATAATAACAAACATCCAAGAACTGTCACTAAAAACATGAGCAACATGAAGAACCCACACCAGGAGAGTGCAGTGAAGAAAGAACTACATCTTATAATAACAAACATCCAAGAACTGTCACTAAAAACATGAGCAACGTGAAGAACCCACACCAGGAGAGTGCAGTGAAGAAAGAACTACATCTTATAATAACAAACATCCAAGAACTGTCACTAAAAACATGAGCAACATGAAGAACCCACACCAGGAGAGTGCAGTGAAGAAAGAACTACATCTTATAATAACAAACATCCAAGAACTGTCACTAAAAACATGAGCAACGTGAAGAACCCACACCAGGAGAGTGCAGTGAAGAAAGAACTACATCTTATAATAACAAACATCCAAGAACTGTCACTAAAAACATGAGCAACATGAAGAACCCACACCAGGAGAGTGCAGTGAAGAAAGAACTACATCTTATAATAACAAACATCCAAGAACTGTCACTAAAAACATGAGCAACATGAAGAACCCACACCAGGAGAGTGCAGTGAAGAAAGAACTACATCTTATAATAACAAACATCCAAGAACTGTCACTAAAAACATGAGCAACATGAAGAACCCACACCAGGAGAGTGCAGTGAAGAAAGAACTACATCTTATAATAACAAACATCCAAGAACTGTCACTAAAAACATGAGCAACGTGAAGAACCCACACCAGGAGAGTGCAGTGAAGAAAGAACTACATCTTATAATAACAAACATCCAAGAACTGTCACTAAAAACATGAGCAACGTGAAGAACCCACACCAGGAGAGTGCAGTGAAGAAAGAGCTACATCTTATAATAACAAACATCCAAGAACTGTCACTAAAAACATGAGCAACATGAAGAACCCACACCAGGAGAGTGCAGTGAAGAAAGAACTACATCTTATAATAACAAACATCCAAGAACTGTCACTAAAAACATGAGCAACGTGAAGAACCCACACCAGGAGAGTGCAGTGAAGAAAGAGCTACATCTTATAATAACAAACATCCAAGAACTGTCACTAAAAACATGAGCAACATGAAGAACCCACACCAGGAGAGTGCAGTGAAGAAAGAGCTACATCTTATAATAACAAACATCCAAGAACTGTCACTAAAACATGAGCAACATGAAGAACCCACACCAGGAGAGTGCAGTGAACAAAGAACTACATCTTATAATAACAAACATCCAAGAACTGTCACTAAAACATGAGCAACATGAAGAACCCACACCAGGAGAGTGCAGTGAACAAAGAACTACATCTTATAATAACAAACATCCAAGAACTGTCACTGAAAACATGAGCAACGTGAAGAACCCACACCAGGAGAGTGCAGCGAAGAAAGAGCTACATCTTATAATAACAAACATCCAAGAACTGTCACTAAAACATGAGCAACGTGAAGAACCCACACCAGGAGAGTGCAGTGAAGAAAGAACTACATCTTATAATAACAAACATCCAAGAACTGTCACTAAAAACATGAGCAACGTGAAGAACCCACACCAGGAGAGTGCAGCGAACAAAGAACTACATCTTATAATAACAAACATCCAAGAACTGTCACTAAAAACATGAGCAACGTGAAGAACCCACACCAGGAGAGTGCAGTGAACAAAGAACTACATCTTATAATAACAAACATCCAAGAACTGTCACTAAAAATGGACAAATTCAAAAACAAAATGGATATTATCAAACAAGAATGCAGTAAACAACTGGAACTTTTAAATGGAATAGTAAAAAACAATCTGAACAGATTCTTGCCTTAGAGGAAACAGTAACTGACCTGGATACTAGAGTGACAGAAAATGAACATCACAATGAATTTCTTCTGAAACAAAACACCAGGCTGATTGAGAAACTGGAAGACCTTGAAAGTAGATCAAGGAGGAATAACATAAGAATATATGGAATTCCTGAGAAAGAAGAGGGTGCTAACATGATTCCGTTCCTCAATAAGTGGTTTTCATCAGCACTAAACATGCCTGAATCCCTCTCTTTTGGAATTGAGAGGGCTCATTGGTCCCTGGCAAATCCAGCTTCATCTCTGAGTTCATCTAACCCCAGGTCTATAATAGTTAGATTTCTTTCCTTGTAAGACAAGAACATAGTGGTGAAATCAGCTTGGACTAATTCCTCTATCAAGATGGGTGAAAAGGTTATTCATTTTGACAATGACTACACCTCTATAATCATATCCAGAAGAAAGGAGTGTGTTCCTTTAATTAAGTCCTTGAAAAAAGCCAACATTAAAGCTCAAATTCTTTTCCGGCAAGAATAAGAATCACCTTGCCAGACGGATTGAAGATCTTTGATTCCCTATAAGAAGCAGTAGAATTTATACAAAAGAAGAAAATGCTGTCGGACATAGAAGAAATGGAATGGTCATTCCAGAGTTTGAAGAGACAGGCAACAAAAAAATGGATGGTCTGTGAAGGAAGGAGCAAACAAAACTAAGAAACTAAAGGGCAAATGAATAAATTCCTTCTAATTTTAAATGCTTTGTTTTATGATTCATAATGTATTTGATTCTGGAAAGTCTCTATGCTGTAAGGTAATGTGAATCATTTTTATTATTAACTTTCTCTTTTCCTTTCTATATCTACTTCTAATTACATATAGTACTAAGTATTTAAATAACATTTTTTCTCTCTCTTCTTTCTTCCTATTCTGTTTTGTTACCAGTGCTCCTTTTCTCTCTTGTCCCCTTTATAAGTGCTTTACATACTTTTGCCTTTTAAATAACTACAAATGATGTATGTCTTCTAATTCTTCAGTAATAGTTGTTGTTGTTGTGTCTTTCAGCTTTTCCCGGTTAGGGGGTCGCCACAGCGGAACTCCGGTCTACTAATGATTGACAGTAGATTTTTATGTGCCGAGTTGCCAGCCCTGATGCACAACCTTCAACGGTATTGCCAGCATGCCCACGCATGTCTCCAGACAGAAGATGCTCTAGCTGAGAATCGAAAGGGACAACGTCTTACTGTGAGACGACAGCACTACCGCAGCACCACCACCGCAGTTTAATTCTTCAGTAATAGTATATGACTTAATACCAAAGTGCATTTTTTCTAGTGGGTCAGTGGTGGGGTAACAAGGTGTTTCTGATTACTGTTTCTAACTAGATGCATTAGACTCTTTGTTTAGATACATTTAAACATTACTACAGTACATTAATGGTGTTTTATAGATAGCCAAATATGTTTCTCACACACACACACACAAACACATATATATATATATATATATATATATATATATATATATATATATATATATATATACACACACACACACTAGGTTCCTTTTTTCTGTCTCTCTCTGGCCTGGTTAACTGGTGCGTATATGATTGAAATGTTATAATTTTATGTGAAGTTGTTCTATCTCACCGTTCATTCTTCCTGATGGGTTCAGAGCTGATCCCTTGGCTCCAAGTCGGCTTACTACAAAGCTTGAGGATTTCAAGTAGCTCAACGCCAAGTCCCTATCCCATGATGCACCTAGAGTTACCTCAGATCTAGTTTACCGCTGCAACTGATCAGAGGTTCTTGCTAGCTCGGGCCAGTAAAAACTTTACTACTTTTCTATTTCTTAAAATTTTTGAGATTTTATTGTTAAAATAGTTCAATATTTAGGTTAGATAAGCTCTTATAACTTTATCTGCAGTTTTCCCTTCCCTTGTGTGTTTTTTCATAGCTATATATTTGACCTCATTTTTTTCATAGGCCTATTTAAATTTTCTGACTAGAACTTGTTTATTCAGTGACTTTCTGTGACCCTCTTTCTTAGTCATAGTATTGTGTGATTACTTAGTGAGCTTTTGTAAATTTTTATAACTGTTAGAGTTAACTAGCTAGTGTGTAGTTTAGTGATTTTCACTTATTAATATTATCTGCTTAGATAATTTTGTGTGTGTGTGCTAGTTAGCCTTAGTTTAAAGGGCTTGTGTGTGTGTTTATAGTTAGCATGTTTTTTATTAGAAGGCTAATTTATATTTGTTGTTGTTGGGTGTGTCCATTTCTGTCATGGCTGATGACAAGGACAAACACCATAAGTCAATGTTTAAAAAATGCCCTAAATGTGGGCAGAAGATGTCTGTTACTGACTGCCACGTCAGTTGTGTCTACTGTTTAGGTGCCTTGCACTTACAAGAAACATGTTCCATATGCCATTCCTTTTCCTCTCGGGTTCTCCAAGAGAGAAAGAGGAAACTTATTGACAGGTGTTTGTTGAAACCTTCTTTCCAGGAGTCTTTGAGTGACCAGGATAAATCGAGTAAGTCCTCAAAGTCCTCCAAGACTTCTGTGGATTCAAAAAAGTCAAAAGAGTCTGTGACATCGGCTCCACAGGTCTCGGAGCTGACTGTCTTTTCTTTTTGAAGTGGGTCCCCGGTTTTGGAATCGGTATCTGAAATTCCTGAATCTCTGCTACTTCAGTTGGTACCATCGATCCATTCATCTTGGTCTTCTGTTAACCTTTCAGATTTGGATGTGGATTGGGTGGTGCAGAAGCTTTTACAGGCACCGACCTTTGCAAAATTGTCATTGGCTCTGACCCAGGTGGATTCGGAGCAGAAGACCCTTATGCCAGCTGTATCTCTTCCTCCTCCAAGCCATACCGGTCCTTCAAAGCCAGAGGAGTCGGACTTGCTGATTGTGGAGCCTTTGGAGCCGATGCCTGCTCCAGTGTCTTCGGCTTCATTCACTCTGACGTCCTCAGTGCCGATTGAGGACTCTAGCAGCCGACACTCTGTGGACGGGTCCAGGGAGGATAGTTGAACCGACTTGTCAGTTCTGACTTTGCTTCTCGGGGCTTCAGCTCGGATGAGCTCGGCTCCTACCTCAGGCTTGGAGCCCACTGTCCCAGTGCCAGGGGTATCGATGGTTTCCTCGGATCCATTGGTCCCTTCACATTCAAGCAGGGGTGTCTTTGAAGCCATGAGGTGAGTTATGTCTCCCAAGACATGCTCAGCTTCAGGTCCAGTTTCTTCATCCCCTAAAGCACCTGTGTCTGCTTCTCCTTCACAGATCCTAGCAAAGTGCAGAGACACAGAACCTCAGGAAGCCCTATTGGGTGGCCCATGCTCTTCTGAGACCTCACCAGAAGCTCCCACTGATGAGGTTCCCAGGATGAGAGTGTGTAAGAGGAAACATTTAGACTCCCCTCAGGAGTCCCTAACATCTGATACTGACTTGGATGAATCAGAAGGATCCCCACGGTCCCCCTCTGAGGATATCTCATTTGCAGAGATACTTGAAATCCTTAGGCAGAGGGGTGACTGGCAGTCTACCAACCCTACTGAGGATGAGTCAGTTTTCCTGAATGCTTTTGGGTCTCAGCCCTCCAACTCTTGGGTGTCTCCACCCTTTGATGAGCTTATATAGCTTGTCTCATGAAGGGCGTGGGAGTCTCCAAACACCATGGAGTTTGTCCCTAGGAGGCCTAATAAGTTTATATCTGCCCCCAAGATAAATCCTTCTTGACCAAAGATGTGCCAGTTGATGCCATGGTGGTGGTGGTAGCCACCAAAAAGGAAATGTCTGAAACTTCCTCGTCTATCCGTTCTCCTAAAAGAGACTCCTAGATCATAGATAGATATGGGAAGCGCATGTTTAGTTCAGCGACTTTTGCACTCTGCTCGCTTAACTATTTAACCCATTTTACGAGACTACAAAGAGATCTCTTTAAAGAGCTGGGAGATACTCTTCAGGGTACAGTAGCTGCAGGAGCTACAGACAAAGTTGCCTCACAGCTTGCTACCCTCAACTCCATTAACTCGTCCATGCACCTCATTTCATATGCAGCTGATGGAATGTGCAGGGCAGCAGGTACAGGAGTTGCTCTTAGAAGACACTCCTGGATGAGCTTGAGTTCCTTCACGGAGACCTTCAAGTCATCCTTTGTGAATGCCCCTTTTGATGGCTTGTCCCTTTTTAGGCCCAAAGTTAAGGAAACTTTGACCAGGTGTAAGCAGGAGGGAAAGATTCTGTCAGCCGTCGGAGTCCATTTTTCCATCCCTACCAGACCCTACCCCAAGGGTTAAAGGGGAGGGAAAATGTGGTTCCGAAAAGCCTAAGGAGCCTTTCAGGACACACGTGGTGAACCCCCCTCCAGGGGCAGAGGAGGGGGCAATAATGGAAGACACTGCCCTCGCAGCAGAGGGGGTCCGCAAAACCAGGGTGACAGAGTTCACTTCTTTGGGAAGCCCTACCAGCACTCCCGAAAGGAGGCCTGACTGTCCTGCTCTGGAGGCAGTCAGGGGTCACTTATCTTTGTACCCAGATGCCTGGCTCAAAATAACAAACAACAACTGGGTACAAAGTATCATTTCCAGAGGATACTTCATCCCATTCGCCACACCCCTTCCACTGACAAGAAAAATCCCGGATGTTCCACCCAGTTACAGGGAGCAAGCAACAATAGATGCCCAGACGTTGCTAAGAAAAAGAGTAATCCAACCAGTCCCAGCAGACCAGACAGGTTCCGGAACTTACTCAAGATTCTTTTTAGTTCCAAAAAAGACAAAGGACTGGAGACCTATATTGGGGACTGGAGACCTATATTGGACCTCAGCAGACTAAACAAATCAGTAAAAAAAGAGAAATTCTGGATGGCCATGCTTCAGTCGATACTTCCCTTCTTTGGGAAAGACAATTGGCTGTGCTCCATAGAGCTCCAGGATGTGTACTACCACAGAAAAATGATCAGGCTATCCAGGGATCATCTGCACTTCCGGCTGGGAGCCAATCATTACCAGTTTCGATCCCTGCCCTTTGGTCATACTACAGCCCCCAGAGTGTTCACCAAACACATGACAGTGGTCACGGCTCACCTGAGACATTTCGGATTGACTCCTCACGGCCACCACTAGGCATCAACTCATTCAGGCCAAGGAATCCACTCTGTCACTCTGCAACCAGGTGAGCATTACAATAAATTCAGAAAAATCTGCCATGTCGCCATTGCAGCATATCGTCTTTATTGGAGAAAAACTGGACACCACCACCACACTAAGACTTCCAGTAGAAAGAGTCTTCTCCATCAGTAGGTCCGCATTTTAATATCCAAAAAAAAGGCACCAGCATCAGAAGTTCTGAAATTGTTAGATATGATGGCAACAGCAATTCTGGCCATACCACTGGGTCATATGCACATGCGGATACTGCAATGACTGTTGTGCACTCGTTCATGATTGGCCCCCGGGTCTCCTCTGTGCATTCCCACCAATCCCATTGATACCCAAGGTATTACAGAAAGCGAAAGCCCTGGGAAGGACTATCCTTCTAACAGCTCCTTATTGGCCTCATCAGATTTGGTTCACTTCCTTTGACTTCATCTTTTGGAGGACCCCTGGATTCTGGACCCAGTTCCGGACCTTCTGACGCACTTGTTGGTGGAACCTCATCCCTCTCTTCACTCACTGAAGCTGACAGCTTTGCTGCTCCAATTCTCTTCTTCTTTTTCTTCTTTTCCCATCATAGGTTCCATAACCTTTCCAATGAGATGAAGCAAATTCTCTTATCCTCTCATAAATCCTCTACGAGGAAGCTATACTTGAGCAAATGGAAAAATTTTCTATATGGACCTCTAAAAACAATATTGATCCTTACCAAGCCTCTATGGCCTCTATACTAGCATTCTTGACCATGATCTTCAATAAAGGAGCTGCAGCAGCAGCAGTCCGTGTTCAACTTGCTGCCATCTCTAACTTTCATTTTGGATTCAAAGGGTTGAATATTATGTCACACAAATTATCCAAAGCCTTTCTCAAAGGGACCTTTCATATTAGACTTCCTGTGAAATCTCCCTATTCTATATGGCATCTAAATTTTATGCTTTCCCGCATAATTCTTCCTCCATTTGAACCAGCTTCCTCATGTGACTTCAAATTTTTGTCATGGAAAACCATCTTTTTAGTGGCTATTACTTCTGCCCGCAGAGTTTCAGAGCTTCAAGCCTTGTCCATTAAGCCTCCTTATTTGATGTTCCATGCTGACAGAGTCTCAGTTCGAACAAACCCCTCTTTTTTTGCCCAAAGTTTGTACTGAAACTAATCTCAACCAAATTATTGATTTGCCAGTTTTCTTCCTCAATCACACCAACAATATAGAGTACATGCTATACAAACTTGATGTTCACAGACAGATCAGATTTTATTTGGATAAGATTTCAGGAAATCAGATCAGCTTTTTGTTTTTTGTTTTTTCAGACTCCAGGAAAGGTATGCCAGTGGCTAAAACAACTCTGTCTAAATGGTTATCTGATTGTATCACATTTGCTTATTCAGCTGCCAATATGTCCTTACAGCATAAAATTAAAGCTCACTCAGCCAGAACAGTTTCTACATCCACTGCCTTTTCTGCCATATTTCCTATTGATAACATTTGTGCAGCAGCCACTTGGTTGAAACATCATACCTTTATCACTCATTACAAAGTTGACAGGCCCTCTAGGGACAGGGCCTCCTTTGGATCCATGGTCCTGAAAAATATACTCCCGTGAGCCACCCGAGGTAGATGGTGCTTGGGACACTACCCATCAGTAAGAATGAACGGCGAGATAGAACAATTTCACATAAAGAAGTTATGTACCTAACATAACATTCCATGTGAGTTGTTCATCTGGCCTTCATTCTTACCTCCTACCCCCTCCTGGGCTTTCAGAAGACTGAGATGCTAGATCCTTCCTGGTCACTCAACCCTTCTGTCCTTTCTCTCTTATGGAGTTATAGAATGACATATGGTATTATTATACGCAGCAAACAAGATCTGAGGTAACTCTAGGTGCATCATGGGATAGGGACTTGGCCTCGAGCTGCTTGAAATCCTCGAGCTTTGTAGTAGGCCGACTCGGAGCCGAGGGATCAGCTCTGAACCCAACAGTAAGAATGAAGGCGAGATGAACAACTCACATGGAACATTATGGTAAGTACATAATTTCTTTATTTCTGATTTGAGGCAGCTGTTACTTCTAAATAGCTGTTTTTATATGAAAGGGTTAATTTTTTTCATGATGTTGATTTTTTGTGAGGAAACTGGTGGTCTATGTGACTGTTCTCATTGTGGAGATTCATGACATGCACTGACAAGGCAGCTTGAGTGTTTTTTTTTTTTTGCTTTCTGTAAACTTTAAAAGGTTCAAGATCTGAATTTCCCGCCAAAATGCTTTTTTCTTCACTAGAGACAATTTAGATACTTTTTAACAAGTTTATGAAGCTGCAGCTTGAGAAAACAACAGTGATGACATAATTTGACCATTTGAACTTGTTCAATGGTTGTACTTAGAACTCTTTTCTCTTGAAATTCTGTTATCCTTCACTAGATACTTTAAATGGTAAATAGTTCTAATAAAGGTGTTTAACGCCTTTGAAAATGCCTATGATCTGTTATAGATGCATACATTCTGCAGATTCAATGACACTATTAGTAACTAAATGACATCAAGTGAACTAGGAGCTGCATTAGAAAACTCATTATGCATATTAACATCTGACTTATGTTATATAACTAAACCTTTAGTAACTAAACAGAGGGTTGTGATGCCCCTTTTCTCTCCCCTTCCTGATGAAAGATGTCAACATAGATATTGTTAATACTTATGAGTAATATGTGTATAATTGCAAAATATAATAGTTATGTTCTAATAAGTGTTTTATATATATATATATATATATATATATATATATATATATATATATATATATATATATATATATATATATATATATATATATATATTCAACATATCCTTATATGAAAAATGTTAGATAGATGACTGACAAAATGGTTAAATTATCTGATGTTTCTTGAAAAGTCTTAGAAATAATGACAGTCTTCTTAAGCTTCAGCTTCTAATGTTTCTACATACTTTGATCTGATGTGTAATCTGTAATAGCATACACATTATAGTCAAAGGCTTATAAATGTTTATCATTAAATATTAATGGTTTGAACAATGATGTCAAAAGAGCTGGTTTGCTTAAATATATCAAAATGCATAAACCCCAGATCATCTTTTTACAGGAAACCCATCTATTAAAAAAGATTTACAAAAATACTCATTCAATGGCTAGATCATTCTGGCTGATTCATGTTTTAAGACTAAGAGAAGGGGCACTGTTATTCTACGGAAAAATGTTTATACTATGCCAAGAATTATAGATACAATTTCAGATAAAGATGGAATGCTAAGCATGGTTATTTTGAAAATGAATAGGAAGTATGCTTTGATTAGTACATACTGGATACCTGGACTAAGTACTAAATATGTTGACAAATATCTGGACCCGATTACTTTAAATGCAAAAGGGGAAATTATAGCAACAGGTGATTTTAACTGCCTGTTATCAGGCAGTGATACTTTTTCTTCTTCTTCTTTCAGCTTTTCCTGGTTAGGGGTCGCCACAGCGGATCACCTGTCCACTCATGATTGGCAGTGGAGTTTTATGGTGTTGAGTTGCCAGCCCGGCTCCCAGCCTTACACAGAAGGCACACACATGCACACACTCACACCTAGGGCCAATTTAGAGTGTCCAATCCACCTACAGCATGTCTTTGGGATGTGGGAGGAAACCGGAGCACCAGGAGGAAACCCACTCGACCACAGGCAGGACATGCAGACTCCGCACAGAAGGCACCCCAGTCGAGGATCGAACCGGAGAACCTCTTGCTGTAAGGTGGCAATTCTAACTGCTGCACTGCCACAGCCGCCCATCAGGCAATATACTTTTAAAAATGGTAAAATTAAACTAACATCTCAAGCCAAGACGTTTAATGACTTTACAAACCAGATGAACCTTAAAGATATACATGGTCTAAAAGAACATTATTTCTTATTCTATACTCACTATTCATATGGGTTTGGTACACAAACATTGATATGTATCAAATAGTATATACTCTAAAATAAGTGACGTATCTGTAATGACTTGTCCACTTTCGGACCATAATGCTATAACCTTTACATTAACTACACATACAGATGATTTAAGATTTCTACAGAGAATTCCTGCTTATATAACTAAGTTAAATGACTTTAGGGAATGGATAATGAAAGAAATAGACATGTTTATGGAAACAAATGATAATGGTGAAGTGACTGATAGTATACTATGGGACACCGTTAAAGTTTATATACACGATAGAATAAAATCTTGGTACCTTAAAAAAAGGAGAAAATGGGACAAAGAACTTTTAGACTTACAAAAAAAATAGACAAGATAAAAATGGATGCAAAACCAGATAACAAAGTAGCACTTAATGAAATTACTAAGTTAAATCAAAAATGCATAGAAGTTCTGAATCATAAGGTAGCCATAAACCTGGAAAAATTGATATTGTAATCTTATGCTGTAAATTCCAAATATCTACATAAAATAGCAGTATGATCCAAAAAAATAAACAATCAAAATCTTATCAGTGAGATTAAATATAAAAGTGATGGTTCATTTAAGAGTACATCTAACTTAATGGGCATATTAGAAATGTTGAAAATCTACTATAAAGATATAAATAATAACACACCACTTTTAGAGACAGATAATGTAATAAATACATTTATTCAAGAAAATATAACTGCTAAGGTGTCAGTGCAACAAAATAACATATTAAATAAACAAATAACACTAACAGAAGTGAAAGAGCAAATACAAAATTTAAAAGATCCAGGACTAGATGGAATAATTCCTGAACTATATAAGATTTTTCCTGAATATATAATAAAGAAAATGATGAGTGTTTTTACTATGGTTAAGCAAAAATGTATGACACCCCCATTGTGGAAATACTCAGTTAGCTCTCCCATGTTAAAACAAGGTAAGGACCCCAAATCCTGTGATCCATATAGGCCAATTTCGTTACTAAACACTGATTATAAAATTTTCATGACAATATTAGCTGATAAGATAAAGAAAATATTACCTAATCTAATACATAATGAATAGACAGGGTTCATTCTTCATAGAAAAGTGCAAGATAACATTATTAAATTACAATAGCTATAGCATTCAAATACAAAAAACAGCTATTATCAGCCTGGACATAGATAGAAAAGGCCTTTGATTCTATTAGTTGGTCTTTTCTACAAATAATTCTGATTGGTTTTGAATTCTCCACAGATTTTGTCAACTTATTAATGAAAATTTGTAGTGGGGCACAAGCTTATATGAAAACTGGATCATGTCTGTCTTCACACTAGAAATCCTCAAGGGAACTAGACAAGGTGTCCTTTGTCACCATTATTGTTTGCTTTTTCAATGGAACATTTTGCTACATATATCAGAAACAAGCAAAATATCAAAGTCTTTCAAATTAATAAGGACTATTGTCCTAAGATACAATTATTTGCTGATGATATGTTGTCAACTTTGGGTGATATTGATGGTTCTTTGCATGACATTATAAATACCTTAAGCAAGTTTGAAAGAATTTCAGGGCTTAAATTTAATCATAATAAATCCAAAACATTACGAATTAACAAAAAGATCAACAAAAATGTAAGAGAGAATAGCTTGTTTAATTGGGAGAATGATGTATTAGCATATTTGGGTTGTCAGTATAAAGAGTACATGGAAAGAGTCTGTTAAACTAAACTACAATAATTTAATAACCACCATTAGTAACCAATCAAAAGATGGAATAAAATGTTCTTCACAATGGAGGATAGACTCTCTTTAATTAAAATAATAATTTTATCTAACATTTTGTTTTATATACAGTCATTGATACTACTCCCTCCCAAAACTTATTTAAAAATTTAGAGTCCATGCTACTTAAATTTTTATGGTTCCTCTTAAAACCTAGGATTGCATATAAATGGCACATTAGAGCTTGGAACGGTAATGGGATAGCATTCCCTAGCTTAGATCTTTATTCCAAATCAGTTATAATTAATGTAATATTACATTGGATCACACCTGCCTATATATCTGGCTGGAAAACAATACATGAGATTCATATAACTGATGTCAGAACTATAGAAAATCAATTTAAGGTACAATATGGAGTAAATAGAGTTCATTGGCTTTTACGTGAATTTTGTTTATTTAATAAGAAGTTTGATCATTTTTCTTATGGCATTAATCAAATATTTAATAACTTTAAAAATATAATTGATTGTAATTACAACATTAAACAATTTCTATTTCTTATATTTTCTATAGCATACTCCCCTGATTGCCTAGTTTCTTTCAAGATCAATGTGATGCAAAAATTAAAGAAAAATAACTTGATATTCTGGCATATTTTATTGAAAATAAGAGTATTAAACCAGTAAACCCTCTTCTACGTAGTTTTGATAATAGTCAAGACAGTTAGTTGTTTATACACACGTCACGGCAGTTTAGAGGAATTAGAGGTTATATGGCAAATAAGAACATCAGCATATGTTCCCCTAGGATTGAATGAATAAGCCTCCATTAAGTGTATACTTAAATTAAAAGCATTACGTAGATAATAAATTAAAATACAACAGACTAAAGATTAGTTTTAGAGTAGGAAAACAAGGGTTAAAAAATAAATACATATATATTTCTTGTTAATATAAAGGATTTGATTTTTAAAGAGTAAGTGTATACACTATTAAGATAGTTTGAATTACACATCGGGTAGCGATGAAGATAAGCTGAATTATATATAGGGCATGAATGATTCATGTTTTTTTTCCCCATACACATAAAGTTTGAGACACACAGTTCTTAACATCTGACTTTTTCATATTTTGGGTTTTAAATTTTATTGATTTTTTTATATTATGATATTTGTGTTTACATAGTTAAGAATGAAGTTAATTTATTATATAGGTTTATGCGTAATCTATGTATTTGTTACTATTTAATCAATGGGGTTAAACTATGTAGCAGATCAATGTTATCTATTTATATATTATAGAAGTCATAGATGAAAGCTTTTTTTCATGTTTTTTTACATTCTTTAATAGGGTGTATGTTGTAACACCTTAAAAGTTTTGCGTGCAAACAAGCTTTGGAGATTGGATATTCGATGTTTATGACATTTATAATTAAGTGGTGGTTTTATGCTTTGCGATGAGTGGTAATAAGGTAACACTCATCGCCATTTTAAATAGTTATTTAATTAAGTGTATCTTGTTATTAATTGTTTTAATTGAATAGGCTGTGGATGGTGATATTGATATATAAATAATCTGTTTAAATTACAAGTTTGTCTGAAGAAGTTTGGGTATTTGCCCATTCGAAAGCGCTAACATTAAAAGTTTTTATTTTAAAAGGCTCGTGTCAAGCAGTTTCTCCGTGATTGCTTTTTGTTTTTGGTTTTCAGTTTATAGAAAACAAAATGAGAGTATCAATCAACCTAGAGACTGAATCTACACCTAGTTTGAGTCAGCTTTTTATTAGGTGCCTTGAAAAGACAGATATTCAAAAATTTAGTATCTCACCTATTTATAAGATACTAAGAGAAGACACTCTAAAGTGTGACCCAGATTTTTGGAATTACTATTTAAGGATTAATGGAGAACAAATATCTGATGAATCAAAAAAAAATATTGAATTCCACATATGGTACCTCTTCTTCATTATATTGGAGATTGTATACATGGACATTTATGAATAGGAGTTCTTATATTCCACATAAAATAAATCTTATACTCAAAAACAGTGAAAGTAAATGTTGGAAATGTGATGAATTACTAGATGCCAACTTGGTTCACATGTCCATTGAATGTAGAAATGTTGTTCAATACTGGAAAGACTTCAGATATTTTGTAAATGCTTTATGGCCTGATAACTGTCATATTTCTAACTCACTAATCCTATTCAATGTTCCTATACCTAATGTAATACCTAAATCTCAGATTCAGTTACTCTGGTCAATTCTTGCAATTGCCAGAAAAGTTATTACTTTGAACTGGAAAAGTAAACAAGATTTGATGTTTAATTAATTTAGCAAAAGTTGTTTGTAAAAAAAGAACTGCAAACCATTTGTTATAGAACTCATAACATTACTCATAAAAAAATAGCATGGCAAAAATTGGAAAACCTTTTGAACAAATACTGATAACTTCTCATGGATAAAATGATTGTTTATCATGGATGAATATAAATATTGTAAATAGTTTTTTATTGTTTTATTGTATTTATTATATGTACATTTGCATATGTTTATAGTGAAAACAAAATAAAAATGTTTTTGAAAAAAAATTCCTGACATACTACCCCATCAGAGGAAGGAAGCAGTCTCACAACATCAGACCAGCGAGGATTCGGAACTTATTCAAGCTTCTTTTTGGTGCCAAAACAAAAGATAGGGGACCTCAGACCAATATTGGACCTAAGCCACTTGAATGAATTTGTTAAACACTCCAAGTTCCGAATGGTTGTGGTTCAGTCCATTTTTCTCTTTTGAGGAAGGATGACTAGATATGCACAACAGATCTCCAAGATGAATACTGTCATATAAAAACATCACAGAAGTAAAACAATACACAAGCAGCATGTTCAATAGTTTTGATGATGCCATCACGTTCCTTCTATTAATTGGTTCATATTCCTCAGTATTTGATAAAGTATACATGGCATTAATGTAAATATTGGTATCCATCACGAGAACCCCTCCACTTTTATCCACGTTATTAATAACTAACCAGAAACTAAAAGATAGGATAGTAAGCCATCTGTCAGAAATTAGAAGGAAGATACTAACAAGTGCACTGTCTATAACATATTATGGATACAGGCAATACACACACTTTCAAATTCATGATTTTAAATATACTTTGTGAACCATTAAGAGGTGGTGACATCAGGCAACTGACAGGAAGAAATGAAATGGATATTTAGGCTTAAGGCACACATTCTGCCTGTATTAAATGGAATGGTCACCTTAAAACCAAATCCAAGACAGTTACAAAAGCAGGTTCATTGATTCTGTAATGTGATTTTCAATTGTATCATGTGATGCAATGGCTTTAACTATTTAAATAATGTATTTTATGGTTTTAACATATTTCTGAAGAAACCGCAAGGTGAAAGTGTGTTTACACTTGTGATTTTATTGTTTGTTGTATTAAAGTTTGCATTAGTTTTACTTGCTTGTGGTTCCAGTAGCTTTATTTTTTTATTTCTAAACTGACTAGATTCATCACCAAAAAAACCAGATATTTATTGGATTTTATCATATAAAAATAGACAGATGATCCAGGAGATACCTTCACTTTTGACAGGGAGCCAGTCACTTTCAATTCAGAGCCCTGTCATTTGGTCTCACCACAGTCCCCTGGATGTTCAAATGCATGGCAGTTGTTGTAGCTTACCTGGGATTGCTAAGATTCCAAGTGTGTCCATATCTCGACAGCTGGCTCCTCATGGCTCCCACCAGGCATCTACTTATACATGTCAGGGGGTACCTGCTCCACCTATGTCTACACCTGGGCATCAGAGTCAACTATGACAAAACTCACCTCCTTTCCATCCAAATCCTGGAGTTCATAGGGGTTCATCTGGACACCGTTTCTCAAGTAGCTTGGCTTCCTCAGTCCAGATTGTCCAAATTACAGCTTCAAGTGGCAAATCTACTTCCTCTTCAATCACCACCAGCCAGGTTGGTCCTTCAGCTTCTGGGGTCAATGGTGGTTTCCATAACCCTTCTACCCTCAGCAAGATACGACATGAGAGTATTACAGTGGACACTCGATACTACAATGGTCTACAAATCAATGTCCAGTGACATCTCCTATTCGAATCACAAAGATCTGCCAACACAATGTATCCTGGTGGATTCATGTACCAGAAGATCGTTCTTCCATTGCACAAGGCCACTGTGACCACATACACTTCCCACTTGGGTTGGGGATGCATTACCTGGGACAGACAGTTCAAGGCACATGGTCCCCTTTGTGTAGGCCAACCTTATCAATGTCCTAGAGAGGAGGGCAGTCTTTCCAGCACTGCAGGTATTTCAAGCGATGATTGCCATACAAACGGATATCATGTCAGTGGTCTGGTATATCAACAAATAGGGAGGAACCCAGTCTTACCCCTTGTGTCAGGCGGCAATGAGAGTGTGGCAGAAGGCAGTTTCTTCCAACTGCTTTCTTTTAGCAATGCTCATTCTGGGGAAGTCCAATGTTTTAGTGGACTGACTGAACAGATCTGTTCTTATGCCTCATGAGTGCTCTCTCAATCCTTCAGTGGTGGAACAGATTTCTTTTGCCAATGGGGCCAGCCATTCTGTGGCCTTTTCACCTCTGTCCATAATTCCAAATGCAGCAGTATTTTTGCCCTAATCTCCCAAGAGGGGGAGTCACTGAGGTATGCTCTGATCCATGATTGGCCCCCTAGTCTCCTTTATATCTACCCTCCCACACCTCTCATATCAACATCTATACAGAAAGCTTATAAAATGAAAAGGAAGGTGATACGTGTTGCCCCATCCTGGCCTTCCCCAAGTGTGGTTCCCATTCATTTGGCCTCATCTGATATACCCTGCTTTGGGTCTGGAACCCTTTCCATATCTCCTTTCTCACCCTTCTGATCTACATCCCCCTAACATACAAGCCCTCAGGTTGACTGCGTGATTTCTTGACTTCCAATGATGGCTAGACAGTCCAGGCTTTTTTCCCAGGTTTCACACATCATTACTTGCTCGCAAAAAGACTCCACTAGGCAGATATACAAGAACAAATGGAAACAAGTCTCTGTCTGGGCTAATTAGAGAAATCTAGACTCCTTTTCAGTGCCCATTCTAGCATTTTTAGAATTCCTAGCTTCCATTTTTCATTACGGAGCAAGTTACTCTACAGTCAAAGTACAGTTGGCTACAATCTCCAGTTTCGATGTGGACAAAGATCATTTGTCCTTGGCCTTCCTTAGATTATCCAAGGCTTTTCTCAAATGTACATTTTTACTCAGGCCATCTATCAAGGAAGGATCTCAACCCTGCTTGGGACTTGACAATTATTTTCCAAGCTGTAACTCAAGTTTCCCCTTGAACCTGCAAGAAAAGCTGATTTAAATTTTTTGTCCTGGAAACCATTTTTCCAGTTGCCATTACATCTGCCAGAAGAGTTCCAGAACTTCAGGATTTACCTTGCCAGCCATCTTACATAATTTTTCAAAAAGACATGATTTATTTTTGCACCAGCCCTTCCTTTCTTCTGAAAGTAGCTTCTGAATTTGCCCTTAACCAGTCCATTAATCTAACAGTGCTCTCCCCAAAATTCTCCAACAAAGTGGAATGTAGGCTTCATTTATCAATATGCATACAGACAGGTGAGATTTTATCTCCATAAAGCAAAAATGTAGACAGCTCCAAGACAGGAACCCACGAAAAAGCATAAAATAGGTACCATCAACCACAGGGTTAGCAAAATCCAACAATGAGGCACCGACCAGGAGTAGAATTAAATACAGTTTAATCCAATAAATCACATAGACTGAGCGCTTTCTCCAGTACAACTGGCTTCATCAGAGTCATTTAACAAAATACACCCAGCTTTATCCTTCCTTATATAACCCAATAAAATCCAATTAATCAACTGTCAGATCAATAAAATAATTAATTAATCAATTATTTAAAAGTCTTGACTAAAGCAGAATCATCACCATGAGATTACATTCCAAAATTGAGAATGGTACATTACTTATAATACTAGTTCAACACAATATAATAAATTATTATTTTAACCTTAAAGTTGTGCACCAAAAATATGCATACATTTAATCAATGTGTTCTATTCCTTTATAATCCTATGATATTTTTAAATTCATCCCCTAATATAAATTCCATAATCAGAAAATGTGTAAAAAACAAGTAAATATGTATAAACTGAAAACTGTATATATGAATTAAATGTTTTGTTTATATAAAAAAATATTCCAATAAATGAAATAAAATAAAATAAAATAAAACAAAATTCATCTATCAACAATAATATTGTTAATATAAATTTTATTTTATTGTGTGTACTACTTGTTTAGGACTAGGAGAACCTCTTATACCATATGAAACTAAAATATATTCTACATACAAATGATCATATCATTTGTTGAAACTGCTTAAACAAAAGCCACTTTTTCAAATAATTTGTGCACAATGTTTTAATACAGGCTTTAAGGAAATACATTCATTAAGCCCGGGAAACTTCGTGGCATTCAGTCTTATCTGCCACTCTGTTTCACGTAAAGCCACACTATTGCCAATATCACAATTAATGTTTGGTTTACCCTATCTACTATAAAAATAGAAACTTTTAAATAAGTGGCATTCCTTTGAGTGCATGTAAAGGGCATTGTGTTCATCCATCCTTTTAATGGAACTACAGTGCTCCCTTATTCTTTCTTTTAGACTTCTTGTTGTCATGCCCACGTATAATGCCTCACAAGACATACAAGATGCTACATAAACACAATTTCTTGTGATGCAATTACATACACCAGGGCATGCGATGGTACGTTTATAGCCAGCAACACTCAGATAGGTCCCCACAGCAATGTATCTACATGTTTTACATCTACCACATTTGTTCATACTTGATCTTTTAAATCCATAACTAGTCTTCTCTAGTATGTCCTTTAAATTATGTCCCCTAGCGTATGTTATAGCTGGTGTTGTACCCAATATTGCTTTAGTGTCCCTATTTAGAAAATGTTCCCAAAGACTCCTAAAATTGGCACATAATTCAGGTGCCTTTTCATTATATCTAAGTATGAATCTTGGGGTTTCTTCACCAGAACTAGCATCAGTCTGCCTAAACTTCAATACTTGTGCTGTTTCACCTTTGTTTTTCAAGACAGGTACAAACCTATCTTTTCTCTTCCTAAGTATCTCCTTTTTGATCTTCTTCAACATTTCTATGGGATAACCCCTTTCCAGAAACATACCTATAAGTGTGTAAATCTCTGCCCTGAAGGTATCCTCTTCACTAATAAGTCTAGATAGACGGACCATTTGGCCCTTGACTAGTCCACTCCTTTGGTGCATTGGGTGACAACTTGCGAAATGTAACATTGAGTTAGCATAACTCGGTTTCCTGTATATGGTACTAATAAACTCAGTTCCATTTTTCAGAATTTTAATGTCCAAGTAATTAGCTATATCCTTATCCCATTTGTAGGTAAATTTGAGAAAATTAGATGTCCCATTAAGATATGAAACAAAGTCAATAGCACTTTGTTCATCACCTTTCCATATTATTAATAAGTCATCCAGAAATCTGTTGTATAAAATAACATTGCTGTAATATCTGGATCCGAAGATGTATTCTTTTTCCCATGCTAATAATACTAAATTGGCAAAAACAGGGGCACATCGTGCCCCCATTGCTACACCTGTTAGTTGTTGATATGTTTCTCCTTCAAATGAAATGTAGTTGTTTTTTAATATTAGCTCCATCAGGTCATAGCATAACTCAAGTTTTCCTACATCAAAACTCGGACTAGTCAATAAACTATCATAAAAAAGATCAAGGCCCTGTTGGTGTGGAATCACTGAAAATAAATTAATGACATCAATTGTCAAAAAGCTAAGACAATCCTTGTGCAAAAACTCCACTTCCTTTAACCTTTCGAGACAGTGCCAGGAATCTTTTAGAATGTGGCCTGCATCCACTATAGCTTTCTTACATTGTATGTCCACATAAGCCGCCAAAGGTTCGGTTTTAGACCCTTTAGCCAAAACTATTGGTCGAAATTGTAAACGCTCCGTTCCTTTGTGCGTCTTGGGTATCCCAAAGAACCTAGCAATCTTGGGGTGTTTTACCAAAAGGTAATCAAATTCTATCTCATTGATAGCCCCTTGGTACAAGGCATCATGTAAATATAAATCAATTTTGTGGTAGGACCTATTAACCTCATTTGTTGTGACTCTACTATATGTTTCTTCATCATTTAAGATTCTCATCATTTGGCAACTGTAGTCAACATTACTCATTATAACCATCCCCCCACCCTTATCAGGTCTCATAAACCTGTATTGTTTCGATGGTTATCCCATAGAAATGTTGAAGAAGATCAAAAAGGAGATACTTAGGAAGAGAAAAGATAGGTTTGTACCTGGCTTGAAAAACAAAGGTGAAACAGCACAAGTATTGAAGTTTAGGCAGACTGATGCTAGTTCTGGTGAAGAAACCCCAAGATTCATACTTAGATATAATGAAAAGGCACCTGAATTATGTGCCAATTTTAGGAGTCTTTGGGAACATTTTCTAAATAGGGACACTAAAGCAATATTGGGTACAACACCAGCTATAACATACGCTAGGGGACATAATTTAAAGGACAAACTAGAGAAGACTAGTTATGGATTTAAAAGATCAAGTATGAACAAATGTGGTAGATGTAAAACATGTAGATACATTGCTGTGGGGACCTATCTGAGTGTTGCTGGCTATAAACGTCCCATCGCATGCCCTGGTGTATGTAATTGCATCACAAGAAATTGTGTTTATGTAGCATCTTGTATGTCTTGTGAGGCATTCTACGTGGGCATGACAACAAGAAGTCTAAAAGAAAGAATAAGGGAGCACTGTAGTTCCATTAAAAGGATGGATGAACACAATGCCCTTTACATGCACTCAAAGGAATGCCACTTATTTAAAAAGTTTCTATTTTTTATAGTAGATAGGGTAAAACCAAACATTAATTGTGATATTGGCAATATTGTGGCTTTACGTGAAACAGAGTGGCAGATAAGATTGAATGCCACGAAGTTTCCCGGGCTTAATGAATGTATTTCCTTAAAGCCTGTATTAAAACATCGTGCACAAATTATTTGAAAAAAGTGGCTTTTGTTTAAGCAGTGTTAACAAAAAGTATGATCACTTGTATTCAAAGTACATTTTAGTTTCATATGGTATAAGAGGTTCTCCAAGTCCTAAACAAGCAGTACACATAATTCAAAAAAATAAAACTTATATTAATAATATTATTGTTGATAGATGAATTTTATTTCATTTTATTTTATTTTATTTCATTTATTGGAATATTTTTTTATATAAACAAAACATTTAATTCATATATACAGTTTTCAGTTTATACATATTTACTTGTTTTTTACACATTTTCTGATTATGGAATCTATATTAGGGGATGAATTTAAAAATATCATAGGATTATAAAGGAATAGAGCACATTGATCAAATGTATGCATATTTCTGGTGCACAATTTTAAGGTTAAAATAATAATTTGTTATATAGTGTTGAACTAGTATTATAAGTAATGTATCATTTTCAATTTCAGAATATGATCTCATGGTGATGATTCTTTTTTAGTCAAGATTTTTAAATAATAAATTAATTAATTATTTTATTGAACTGATAATTGATTAATTGGATTTTATTGGGTTATATAAGGAAGGAAAAAGCTGGGTGTGTTTTGTTAAACGACTCTGATGAAGCCAGTTGTACTGGAGAAAGCGCTCAGTCTATGTGATTTACTGGATTAAACTGCATTTATTTCTACTCCTGGTCGGTGCCTCATTGTTGGATTTTGCTAACCCTGTGGTTGATGGTACCTATTTTATGCTTTTATCTCCATAAAGCAAAATACTTCAGAAAATCAGACCAATTGTTTATTTACTTTTCAAATGCTAAGATGGAACAATCTCTGTCTAAAACTACATTAGTATGCTGACTCAGTGAATGTGTTTTTTATATTTATAAACACAAGGGGTTGTCTTTACCAAGATCACCACAAGATCATTACATAAGGTCAGTCTGCAGTTCTTCCACTTTCTTATCCAGAACTTCTACAGATGACATTTGTTCTGCTGCTGCTACTTGAGCTAGTGTTCATACCTTCATATCTCATTACAAATTGGATATCCTTTCTAGGAACAGAGCAGCATTTGGTTTTGTTGTACACCAGAATATCCTTCCATGAGACCACCCTGGGTTGATAATAGGTGGTGACTCTGTCCCAAAGGTTGAAGAAGAGACAAAAGACAACATCAGATACAAAAGTTATGTAGTCACCATAATGATATGTTTGGGTTGCCTGTTTTCATCCGTCCTCAACCTACCCTCCCTCCTTCCCCCTTCCACTGGAAGAAGATATTCATGTGGTATCCTGGTATGGCCTGAAGGTATTCCCCATTTGGTCTTTCCCTCTGTTAGCTCAGGATACCTTTGCTGTCATGTTTCTAGACATTTATAGACGTTTTTGCTCTCCATATGTTAACATTAAGGGGACAAACTCAATGTGAGGTAACCTGGGGCTTACGTAAGGATTATGGTAAGGAGAGGAGCTTGAGCTACAGACCCAAAGTCTGAGAAATGGTCGAAGTCAGATTCAAAGTCAGATCCTAAACACAAATGTTGATGAAGGACGAAAATAGACAGCAGAGATGCATTGTTATGGTGAGTACATAACTTTTGTATTTATTCCGTGTGTTTGATAATGCTCCAGTAGTTATGGATGACATCTTAGTATTAGATCCAGACAACAGTAAACAATTCAAATTTAGAGGCAGTGCAAGTTATCAGAAATTCGGGTTTATTAACAAAGCCAAGACAGATGTTATTTTGGAAAGACTGGGTTTTAGTATTTTGGTTTGCTAGTGGAATCAAACCAGATACAAGTAAGGTCAGAGCAATAAGCTGAGTTACAGACTCCATCTTGTGCGACTGAGTTAAGGCAAGCTCTAGGCATGATTAACTTTTGGGCAAGTTTGTACCCGATCTCTTAACTGTATTGTATCTATTAATAGAACAATTTAAGAGAGATGTGCCCTGGTCATGGAGACATGATCAAGCACAAGCATTTATCAAAGTAAAAGATGATGACAACACTTCCAATTCTAGCCTACTATTATGACACTAAGTCGACAGATATTATAGCTTAAGTTCAATATGACACCAAATGGATGAACAGGTGTTACTTCCTGTTGCATACTGTTCCAGAATGATTACCAAAACTGAGCTGGGATATTTGCTATTGAAAACGAGAGTGCCTTGTAAGTGTGTGGGTATGTGAGAAATTCTCCATATATCTAATAGGGCTCAAATGTTGCCAGCTCCAAACTAACCATAAATCATTAGTTTCACTAATTTAGTTCCTACAATCTTGACAAACTACCTTCAAGATGCTAAAGACTGTTAATGAAACGCAAAAGGTAGAATGTCAGAGCAATATATGTACTGAAAGCAAATAGTCATTGCAGACATTTCATTAAGAAATCCTATAAATGATCAACCTTGATCAGATACCAAAGAAGACATTGCTGACTATGTGCAGAGCATAGTGTTGACTTAACCAGTAACTACAGAGGTTAGAAAACCTTAAACACATTACCTAGAATGATTGTGAGTTCTAAGCTGATATTCAATGCATTTGAGATGGATGGCCAAACAGCTGAGCACAAATCAAGCATCTCATGTATAAATAGTTAACAGCCTGAGCGCAACTATCAGAATATGATGAATGGTTTTCCATCAAGATAGAATCATTCTACCTTCGACAAAGTCAACTGAGTACTATGTCAATCATTCTACCTTCGACAAAGTCACCTGAAGTACTATGTCAATCATTCTACCTTCGACAAAGTCACCTGAAGTATTATGTCAATCATTCTACCTTCGACAAAGTCACCTGAAGTACTATGTCAAATGCACAACAGTAATCAAGGACAGACACAGGAGCTGGAATGTAGCATATCGGTTAAACGTTAACACGACATTACTAATCTTGTGTCCAATTATTATTTTTCTACTGTTCTTAAACTATTTCAGAAGAGAGAGACATTAATGCCAATTCCTTTACCACAATTTTCTTGGCAAAAGATAGTGACTGCTGTATGTGAATTTGAAGACAAATCTATATAGTTGTGGAATACTACTCTCAACATAGAAGTAATATGCCTGCCACTCACAACTAGCCAGCAAATCACAGCCAGGTTCAAAACCACGTTTTTTTGCAATATGAACTGCCTATTAAACTTGTTACAGGCAATGGTACACAGTTCATTTCACACGAGCTCCAACAGTTTGTTAATGATTATTATTTTCCTCAGTGTCCACAGTCAAATGGTAAAGCTAAAAGATAAGTGCAGAACAGCTAAAAAGACATTATCAATGAGATCATATTGAGCTACACACAGTGCTACAGGAATAACCCTTAGTTTGGCTTGGAAAACAAATGCAAAATGACTCCCAAGGTTACAGTCAAAACTTGAGTCTAAAATTATTCTGTGTAGCAGAGATAAGCAAAATGACCAAAAAGCTAAAACTTTGTACAAAAAGGTATGTTGCTAATATTATTCTACACAACTACTTCAAAATCTTTCCACCAAGTCAGTTTGTATAGTTGGTTACAGAGGAAGAAAAACTAGGGTACAACAGGTGTTGCAGTGCAGAAGACAAATGAACTGAGATCTGACATGATGTAAAATCAGAGACATATTTGTCTAGTTCCTAATGAGCCTGAATCTGAAAGCAGTGTTCTGGAGAACTGATCAAAAGAGCCAAGAAAAAACAAATCCGAGTCCAGCAAAACTGTTCCTGCATCTTCAACTGAGACTATTTGAGACAAGGGTGGAAGTTTGTATTCTTAATTCCATAATGACAGACTGTATACTGTCCAGTTGAATGTATTGAGCGCAACTATTCCCCATCCAGTTAATGCCATTTTGCCACGTGAGTATAAAATAATAATAGTAATAATTATATTATAACTTGCCTCATAGTATACCTTCCATTAGCCAGAATTCCATTACAAGCTCCAGTTCCTGTGCTACACTTGTGACGTTCCTGTGTTACACTTGTGACCTGGAGTGGGCGTGAAGTCAAAGTACTGATTCAGTATCGAGCTTGTAATAGTAAATCAGTCAGATAAGTATCCGTACAGTTCTTAACACAATATTGTAGTACTAAAGTGTTTTCAAGTGCTTTTTGTGTTGTGTATTTATAATTGTAACGCTATTCCTTGACAGGGTCAGTCCCAAGTGCCGAATGTATGGTGTATCAGTTGTGCACCTCTGTCATCATCATCATCATCAACATCATCATCCCCTTTTTCCCATTTTTCTACATGTGGTCAGGGTGTCACATCAACTGTTGCCATATCTCTCGATTCAATGCCACTCTCCTACTACCTTCTTTCCTAGTCACGCCTGACTATCGCAGGTCTTCGCTCACACAATCCATCCATCTCTTTGCTGGACACCCTCATTTCCTCTTGCCATCTTCCTGTCTGTCCCAAATCTTCTTCACTATATTGTCTTCTGCTCTCCTGCAAATGTGCCTGAACTATCATGATCGGTTCTTATTGATCTTCTTTGCAATTGGAACTACTTGGGTTTCTGTTCTGATGTCCTTATTTCTTTATCTGTCCCACAGTGAGCTTTGTAACAGTCATCTCAAGCACTTCCATCTACATTATGTCAAGCTGCTTTACCTGCTCTGCCTTTACTGCCCAGGTTTACGTCCCATACAGTAGTACTGGTTGCACCACTGTTTTGTACACCTTACTCTTCAGTTTCTTTGGCATTCTTCTGTCATGCACAACCACTGATATTTTGCAGCCCTTCTGATTCTAGCTTTCATTTCCTCATTCAGACATGTCTTCCCTTCAACCACCTCTACAAGATAGTTGAAGCTGTTAAACTGCTCCACTAGTTTCCCTTCTATCTCAGTTTTCAGTCTCTTCTGATTCACCCATTTGCTACCATTGCAGTTGTCTTATGTGTATTTAGTTTCATCCCATGTGCTTTTAGCTTTGGATTGCATTCACCTGTCATTTGCTGAAGTTCGTGTTCAGAGTCTGCCTGTAATGACCCATTGTCCGCATACAGCAGCCTTGTTGATTTTTTCTTCTGACCTGCTTGCTAATGTAGTCTATTACCAGTCTGTTACCAGTGTGAACAGCAGTGGACTCAGAGCTGAATCCTGATGCACACCCACTCTCACTGGGAGCCCCCATGTGAGTCCAAACACTGTTTCTGCTTGTGTCATTGGGTCCTTGTACATAGCCTGCACAAATTCTATCATTGATTCTGGGATTTCAGATTATTAAAGGACTGTCCAAATCACCTTTCTTGGGACCTTCTTGTATGCTTTCTTCAAGTCTAGGAATGCCCAATTGGACTATTTCCTCCTAGCTAGCTTCTTCTCAACTATGTGCCTCACTGCAAAATTGGGTCGGCTGTGCTGTATCCTGACGTGAATCTGAACTGCTCTTCTCTCATCTTACTTTTTACTACTCCCATGTATTAATTTATCTGTCACCCTGTCCAGGATTTTCATGCAGTGTTACAGCAGTTTGATAGCTCTATACTGTCTACACTTGTGAATGTCTCCTTTGTTCTTGAACACTGGCACTCGTGTGCTTATTCTTCAGTCATCTGGGATACGCCTTTCTCTTCATACTGCTGTGAGTACCCTTAGGAGCCATTTCTCCCTTAACTCCCCCAACATCTTAAACAGATCTGCCATGACCTCATCTGAGACTGCTGCTTAACATGGCTTCATTTTCTTTGGTGGTGCTCTTCTTCTAGGGTTGGCTGCTCTTTTTCTTTCACTGTAGGCTGTGTCTGGGACAGTACAGCGTTTGTTGGATTTTCTTAATTCAGAAGCTGCTGAAAGTACTCCTTCCATCTGCCTTTAATGTCCTCTGGGTTGATGAGCAGATTGTTGCCGGCATCCCTTATGAAGGGTGGCTGATAACTATCTTCATTAACTTTCTGTCTTTGCTTTACAACCTGATTAAGGTTCTTTGTACTTTCTGCTGAGTCACTTTCCAGATGCTGGTAGAGTGCCTCTGATGCCTTGTTCCTTACTATTGCAACTGCCATGTCAACTTTTTTAGTAACTTCCTGGCCTTCTGCATTTCATCACCAAATTTCCTTATGCACCTTATTTCCATACCTCTTCTGAGGTGCTGCCATTGTTCTTCAGCTCCACCTGTTTCCTTTTCTTCCTGAGGTGCTTGAGCCCTAGTAATTCCTTGAACTGTTGTGTTTTTGCTTCTGTCAGCTTAGTACACCTTTGTACTTTGTAATTTCAGATAGTGAGATCTTTGTTTTTAGGGAGGGAATTGTAATGGTAAGTAAAATAAAGTTGTTAAGAGTATGCATATATATTCTGTAAATATATGCTATAGCCATTGCTACTTTAAGAATACTGTATATCATTGCCATTTTAAGAGACAGTGTATCCCATAATGCATTGTATTTACACCCTGTGGTCAGTGTATTCAAGGTGATTGAAGTTTTAACAGTGTTTCCATTGAGGAGTAATTTTTCACAGAATCAAAAGTTGTTTGATTATGAAATACTTCTACTTCCTGACATTACAGAAATAAACATCCACTGTCACTGGGCAGCCCTTGGTGTGCATAGAGTATACATAAGTAAGGAAGTTATGGTGAATGTAGGGGACATGTACAAAAATACATTCTCCAACATATGTAAATAGGTATTAGGTAAACTATATTCTGTGTTGGTTGTGATAAAGGTATTGATTTACAAACAATCATAATTCATTCATTCATAGGTGAAGCATAGGAGTATTTCAGAACAGTGGGATCACTAATAGAAGTAGGAAGCATCCAGCAGATAAACATGGGAGAGGTGTACAGTTTATGGATTTATTTTGAGGAAAGTGTGCTATTCTTGGAATAAGCCTGTTGGCATACATTATGAATTTGCTGAAAAAAGTATTGCAGTGTGAAGTTGAACTAGTGCGTATACGGATAGAATTTACACAAAAAATGAACCCGTGGAGTTAGATTGTGAAATGGACATGAGCAGTGCTGATGCGATAGGTTCCGATATGTATGCTGCTGACAGCCCTGATACCTAAAAGGACAGCTAGAAACATTAAAATAAAAGGATAGATTGAAGGATAATTGTGCTTCTCATACCGACAACCCTGATACCTAAAAGGACAGCTAGAAACGTTAAAATAAAAGGATAGATTGAAGGATAATTGTGCTTCTCATATGCCTTACCAGGTCTCTTAAAAAAGGATGTTGTTACACAACTGAATTTGTTTCTGCTACAAGCCTGTTGATGGCATTGAGTGATGAAGTCTTGAGTAAGACCCACATAACTTGGATTCAGTTACTGACCTCAGTTGTGAGGATGCATCTTGGTAGGGATAGGAAACCTGCTTGCCTGCCCCAGCAGGAGTTTTGGGTCATGTGTGTCACTCTGCCTCCAGTGTAGAACAGATAGAGATGTCTGGTATCAAGGGGGGATGAACATATGGGGGAAAGTCAGTGATAGCAGGAATGGCTTGATGGTCAGAAGGTGTCACACACACTTATATACAAAGACACACAGACACACACACACACACACACACACACACACACAAAATAAAGTTGTCTTTGGAGGCATAAAGGGATAAAACCTGACCATGGCCCCAGTGACTCAAGGTCAGTTAGTGGCACAAGTGCTTGATGGAGTTGGTTGAGGAGGATAGGCATGCTCATCTTGGGGAAGTGTGGGCAGATTATGATGCACCCTGCAAAATACCATAGGAAGAGGGGTGATGCAAATGTACATCCTACTGATGGATTTTCAGCTCACCCAGCCACTGCTTGGTAGACGTCTTTGTAGAAAATATATGCAAATTTGCAGTTGTAAAGGAAAGGTATTGTGAGTCCCAGAGTGATGCTGAGGGGTGAGGTTGGACCATATACAGAAATCTTCTCATGTGAGAAAGCAAAGTACCTTTGTGGCTGCAGGAATGATGTCCCTCTCTGAACACATCTCAGTCCAACACTGAGCAAGAATTCATGCTGTACAGGGGAACGAAAGGGCATCACTGACTGCATGGTGGCATGATGGTTGGCAAGATCAGAGGCAAATAGAATGAGAAGAACAAGGAATATTTCATTCTGATGTACTATTAATGTACGGAAATATAGAAATGCTATTCTGTATCACTACTGTTAATGTATGTAAATGCAGACATGTTAGTCTGTATCAGTACTGTTAATGTATATCAATGCAGACACGTTAGTCTGTATCAGTACTGTTAATGTATGTAAATGCAGATATGTTAGTCTGTTTTAGTACTGTTAATGTGTGTAAATGCAGACATGTTAGCCTGTATCAGTACTGTTAATGTATATCAATGCAGACACGTTAGTCTGTATCAGTACTGTTAATGTATGTAAATGCAGACACGTTAGTCTGTATCAGTACTGCTGTTGTATGTAAATGCAGACACATTAGTCTGTATCAATACTGTTAATGTATGTAAATGCAGACACAGTTGGTATCAGTACTGTTAATGGATGTAAATGCAGACACATTAGTCTGTATCAGTACTGTTAATGTATGTAAATGCAGACACATTAGTCTGTATCAGTACTGTTAATGTATGTAAATGCAGACACATTAGTCTGTATCAGTACTGTTAATGTATGTAAATGCAGACACATTAGTCGGTATCACTACTGTTAATGTATGAAAATGCAGATATGTTAGTCTGTATCAGTACTGTTAATGTATATCAATGCAGACACGTTAGTCTGTATCAGTACTGTTAATGTATGTAAATGCAGACACATTAGTTTGTATCAGTACTGTTAATGTGTGTAAATGCAGACATGTTAGTCTGTATCAGTGCTGTCAATGTATGTAAATGCAGACACATTAGTCTGTGTCACTACTGTTAATGTATGTAAATGCAGACACTTTAGTCTGTATCAGTACTATTAATGTATGTAAATGCAGATATGTTAGTTTGTATCAGCACTGTTAATGTATATCAATGCAGACACGTTTGTCTGTATCAGTACTGCTGTTGTATGTAAATGCAGACACATTAGTCTGTATCAGTACTGTTAATGTGTGTAAATGCAGACATGTTACTCTGTATCAGTACTGTTAATGAATGTAAATGCAGATATGTTAGTCTGTATCAGTACTGTTAATGTATATCAATGCAGACACGTTAGTCTGTATCAGTACTGCTGTTGTATGTAAATGCAGACACATTAGTCTGTATCAGTACTGTTAATGTGTGTAAATGCAGACATGTTAGTCTGTATCAGTACTGTTAATGTGTGTAAATGCAGACATGTTAGTCTGTATCAGTACTGTTAATGTATATCAATGCAGACACGTTAGTCTGTATCAGTACTGTTAATGTGTGTAAATGCAGACATGTCAGTCTGTATCAGTACTGTTAATGTATATCAATGCAGACACATTAGTCTGTATCAGTACTGCTGTATCAGTACTGCTGTTGTATGTAAATGCAGACACATTAGTCTGTATCAGTACTGTTAATGTATATCAATGCAGACACGTTAGTCTGTATCAGTAGTGTTAATGTATGTAAATGCAGATATGTTAGTCTGTATCAGTACTGTTAATGTATATCAATGCAGACACGTTAGTCTGTATCAGTACTGTTAATGTATGTAAATGCAGACATGTTATCCTGTATCAGTACTGTTAATGTATGTAAATGCAGACACGTTAGTCTGTATCAGTACTGTTAATGTATATCAATGCAGACACATTAGTCTGTATCAGTACTGCTGTTGTATGTAAATGCAGACACATTAGTCTGTATCAGTACTGTTAATGTGTGTAAATGCAGACATGTTAGTCTGTATCAGTACTGTTAATGTGTGTAAATGCAGACATGTTAGTCTGTATCAGTAGTGTTAATGTATGTAAATGCAGACATGTTAGTCTGTATCAGTACTGTTAATGTACGTAAATACAGAAATGTTAGTCTACATCAGTACTGTTAATGCATGTAAATGCAGACATGTTAGTCTGTATCAGTACTGTTAATGTATGTAAATGCAGACATGTTAGTCTGTATCAGTACTGTTAATGTACGTAAATACAGAAATGTTAGTCTACATCAGTACTGTTAATGCATGTAAATGCAGACATGTTAGTCTGTAGCAGTACTGCTAATGTATGTAAATGCAGGCATGTTAGTCTGTATCAGTACTGTTAATGTGTGTAAATGCAGACATGTTAGTCTGTATCAGTACTGTTAATGTATATCAATGCAGACACGTTAGTCTGTATCAGTTGTGTTAATGTATGTAAATGCAGATATGTTAGTCTGTATCAGTACTGTTAATGTATATCAATGCAGACACGTTAGTCTGTATCAGTACTGCTGTTGTATGTAAATGCAGACACATTAGTCTGTATCAGTACTGTTAATGGATGTAAATGCAGACATGTTAGTCTGTATCAGTACTGTTAATGTATATCAATGCAGACACGTTAGTCTGTATCAGTAGTGTTAATGTATGTAAATGCAGATATGTTAGTCTGTATCAGTACTGTTAATGTATATCAATGCAGACACATTAGTCTGTATCAGTACTGCTGTTGTATGTAAATGCAGACACATTAGTCTGTATCAGTACTGTTAATGTGTGTAAATGCAGACATGTTAGTCTGTATCAGTACTGTTAATGTGTGTAAATGCAGACATGTTAGTCTGTATCAGTACTGTTAATGTATATCAATGCAGACACGTTAGTCTGTATCAGTACTGTTAATGTATGTAAATGCAGACACATTAGTCCGTGTCAGTACTGTTAATGTATGTAAATGTAGACATGTCAGTCTGTATCAGTACTGTTAATGTATGTAAATGCAGACATGTTAGTCTGTATCAGTACTGTTAATGTATGTAAATGCAGACATGTTAGTCTGTATCAGTACTGTTAATGTACGTAAATACAGAAATGTTAGTCTACATCAGTACTGTTAATGCATGTAAATGCAGACATGTTAGTCTGTATCAGTACTATTAATGGATGTAAATGCAGACATGTTAGTCTGTAGCAGTACTGCTAATGTATGTAAATGCAGGCATGTTAGTCTGTATCAGTACTGTTAATGTGTGTAAATGCAGACATGTTAGTCTGTATCAGTACTGTTAATGTATATCAATGCAGACACGTTAGTCTGTATCAGTAGTGTTAATGTATGTAAATGCAGATATGTTAGTCTGTATCAGTACTGTTAATGTATATCAATGCAGACACGTTAGTCTGTATCAGTACTGTTAATGTGTGTAAATGCAGACATGTTAGTCTGTATCAGTACTGTTAATGTATATTAATGCAGACACGTTAGTCTGTATCAGTACTGCTGTTGTATGTAAATGCAGACACATTAGTCTGTATCAGTACTGTTAATGTGTGTAAATGCAGACATGTTAGTCTGTATCAGTACTGTTAATGTGTGCAAATGCAGACATGTTAGTCTGTATCAGTACTGTTAATGTATATCAATGCAGACACGTTAGTCTGTATCAGTACTGTTAATGTATGTAAATGCAGACACATTAGTCCGTGTCAGTACTGTTAATGTATGTAAATGCAGACATGTCAGTCTGTATCAGTACTGTTAATGTATGTAAATGCAGACATGTTAGTCTGTATCAGTACTGTTAATGTATGTAAATGCAGACATGTTAGTCTGTATCAGTACTGTTAATGTACGTAAATACAGAAATGTTAGTCTACATCAGTACTGTTAATGCATGTAAATGCAGACATGTTAGTCTGTAATCAGTACTATTAATGGATGTAAATGCAGACATGTTAGTCTGTAGCAGTACTGCTAATGTATGTAAATGCAGACATGTTAGTCTGTATCAGTTTTAATGTATGTAAATGCAGACACGTTAGTCTGTATCAGTACTGTTAATGGATGTAAATGCAGACATGTTAGTCGGTATCAGTACTGTTAATGTATGTAAATGCAGACACGTTAGTCTGTATCAGTACTGTTAATGTATGTAAATGCAGACACATTAGTCTGTATCAGTGCTGTTAATGCATGTAAATGCAGACACGTTAGTCTGTATCAGTACTGATAATGTATGTAAATGCAGACACGTTATTCTGTATCTGTACTGTTAATGTATGTAAATGCACACATGGTGGTCTATATCAGTACTGTTAATGTATATAAATGCAGACATGTTATTCTGTATCTGTGCTGTTAATGTATGTAAATGCAGACATGTTATCCTGTATCAGTACTGTTAGTGTATGTAAATGCAGACACGTTAGTCTGTTTCAGTACTGTTAGTGTATGTAAATGCAGACACGTTTGTCTGTGTCAGTACTATTATATATGTAAATGCAGACACATTAATCTGTATCAGTACTGTTAATGTATGTAAATGCAGACACATTAGTCTGTATCAGTACTGCTGTTGTATGTAAATGCAGACACATTAGTCTGTATCAGTACTGTTAATGTATGTAAATGCAGACACGTTAGTCTGTATCAGTGCTGTTAATGTATGTAAATGCAGACATGTTATCCTGTATCAGTACTGTTAATGTATGTGAATGCAGTTACATTAGTCTGCATCAGTACTATTAATGTATGTAAATGCAGACACGTTAGTCTTTATCAGTACAGTTAATATATGTAAATGCAGACACGTTAGTCAGTATCAGTACTGTTATCGTATGTAAATGCAGACATGTTAGTCTGTATCAATACTGTTAATGTATGTAAATGCAGAAACATTAGTTTGTATCAGTGCTGTTAATGTATGTAAATGCAGACATGTTATCCTGTATCAGTACTGTTAATGTATGTAAATGCAGACACTTTAGTCTGCATCAGTACAGTTAATGTATGTAAATACAGACACGTTAGTCTGTATCAGCACTGCTAATGTATGTAAATGCAGACATGTTATCCTCTATCAGTACTGTTAATGTATGCAAATGTGGACATGTTTAGTCTATATCAGTGCTGTTAATGTATGTAAATGCAGGCACGTTAGTCTGTATCAGTACTGTTAATGCATCTAAATGCAGACATGTTATTCTGTATCACTACTGTTAATCGATGTAAATGCAGACACATTAGTCTGCTTCAGTGCTGTTAATGTAAGTAAATTACAAGTACTCTCCGTGGTATCCCCGACGTCTCAAAACAACCCACTAAAGTGTAGTGGGTCTAAAAGCAAAACAGTGTAAGAAACTTCTCTGTGTGGAAGATTTTCAGTTCATATATTTCTAGTTAATCACTGTATTTTAATCAGATCAGACAATAGTAGTAGAAGTAGCGAACGTAAACTCGTCAAATCAAAAAGTAATAATAGAAAATATATAATTCTACAGCATTACTAAGTATTCAAAAGTAATCCAAGCAAGGCAGACCGTCTGTTTCCAGTTGAAAATCCTTTATTAAGTACACAGACAAGCGATCCAAGTAAAACAAAAATAGAGTAATAATTTCCTCACAAGCTTTCTAAATATATATATACTTTTTATCAGGCATGGGAGTGGTTTATTGTGCTGTAAAACAAAGTGTTATTGGTACACATGTTAAATTCACATCCCTTCCCCCATCAGTGTGACATTCGAGCTGGTCCTGCCCTACCCAGTAGCTGTCATAATAATATATAGCCCTAATGTACTTTAATGGTACATCTTATTTAACCAAATTATTAAGTAGATTATTAAGTCTGTGATTTTATCCAAGGCAATATACTACATGGCTGGAAATATATCAACCTTAGTTCATTTTGCGATCAAAAATTATATATAAATATATACATATACATTTTGCATGTAAAAATCAGTTTCTATTTTCATAACCTATTGTTAACAAAGATCGCTTTTGTCCTTCTAGACTTCTTCAGGTCTGTGTACAAGAACCCTAAACACTTATATAATTGTATAATTAGTATTGTTATTACCATCATTTTGAATAAAGTGGAAAAAAGAGAACCAGAAAAAAATAAAAATAAGACAAAATGTATGTATGATGATGGAAACAAAATATACACTTAAATTTCAAATGATTTAAAATGGTATTTAAAACCAATTTGTAGAAAAAAATAAAATAAAATACAATTAGTCATGTAAACAATGTGGCAATTTTCTAAGTTCCAGTGCACTTTTAATTGAACAGTATGGCTCCCAGCATAGCTAACATAGCCCTGGGCAAATGGGAGGAGGGCTATGTGTTAAACAACACAGATTACATGCAGCATATCACATGCTATTTACGTTTTATTGACAATGTCTTTATTGTGTGGGAAGATGACACCTTGCAGCTTGGAAATTTTATCACTTACCTCAATCAAATCAAACAACCCCCTTCCTGAAGTTTACCTCTTCCCATAGCTGTACTTCAACCACTTTCTTAGATATGTAGATTTCCAAGGACACCAACAATAACAGAATCACCACTGATCTGTTCAGAAAACCAACGAGGGTTAACTTATTACTCCACAGTAAAAGTCTACATCCTACAAAAACCAAATTTAATGTAGTGAAATCCCAAGGCTATAGATTAGCTCGAATTACCACAGAGATGGAATCATTTTTGCGAAACCTGAACAACTTAGAGAATGATTTTCTACTGAGAGGCTATGAAAGTCAGATGTTAAAAAACATCCTGGAACCCATTATAGAACTGAAAAGGACTGAAGCACCTTCACTCAACCTCCCCAGTAGAAAAATGTTAAGTAATCCTACAGAGAATAACAAATGCAAAAATAGCTGCATCCTGACATACACTTTGGATTATCACAGTATCAAAAAATTATTGAAGAAAACTGGGACATTGTCACAGGAAACCCTTTTCTGATTAACATCTTAGGTGAAGCCCCATCATTTGTTTATAGGAAGGCCAGGAATATTAGAAGTTTTGTTGAATTTAAACCTAGACCATATGAGAAAAGCACTAAAAGATGTGAAACTAATTGTACATTTTGTATATTTATACAGCAAGGTGATAGTTTTTATTGCCCTTATTTAAAAAAGATCATTAAAACCAGTGCAGGGGGTGACTGTAACACTAAAAAGTAATTTACAGGGCACAGTGCAATGAATGTGATGCATTCTATGTGGGCAAGACTGTAAATAAACTCAAGCGAAGGATTTCATGTCATCTGTCAGAAATACGCTCTGGATGTAAAAATAATGCACTAGCCAAACACCTTTCTCTTCATAAAAGACACACAGGTTTTAAGTTCCAGATCCTGGATCGCATAGACATGGGTGATCTTGAAGGAGACATCCCGAATATTCTGGAGAAACATGAACTCATGTGGCAATTAAAGCTGAACTCTTTTAGAAAGCCTGGACTAAACTACTACTGTTCAATTAAAAGTGCACTGGAACTTAGAAAATTGCCACATTGTTTACATGACTAATTGTATTTTATTTTATTTATTTATTTTTTTCTACAAATTGGTTTTAAATACCATTTTAAATCATTTGAAATTTAAGTGTATATTTTGTTTCCATCATCATACATACATTTTGTCTTATTTTTATTTTTTTCTGGTTCTCTTTTTTCCACTTTATTCAAAATGATGGTAATAGCAATACTAACTAATTATACAATTATATAGGTTTTTAGGGTTCTTGTACACAGACCTGAAGAAGTCTAGAAGGACGAAAGCGATCTTTGTTAACAATAGGTTATAAAAATAGAAACTGATTTTACATGCAAAATGTATATGTATATATTTATATATAATTCTTGATCTCAAAATGAACTAAGGTTGATATATTTCCAGCCATGTAGTATATTGCCTTGGATAAAATCACAGACTTAATAATCTACTTAATAATTTGGTTAAATAAGATGTACCATTAAAGTACATTAGGGCTATATATTATTATGACAGCTACTAGGTAGGGCAGGACCAGCTCGAATGTCACACTGATGGGGAAGGGATGTGAATTTAACATGTGTACCAATAACACTTTGTTTTACAGCACAATAAACCACTCCCATGCCTGATAAAAAGTATATATATATTTAGAAAGCTTGTGAGGAAATTATTACTCTACTTTTGTTTTACTTGGATCGCTTGTCTGTGTATTTAATAAAGGATTTTCAACTGGAAACAGACGGTCTGCCTTGCTTGGATTACTTTTGAATACTTAGTAATGCTGTAGACTTATATATTTTCTATTATTACTTTTTGACTTGACGAGTTTACGTTCGCTACTTCTACTACTATTATCTGATCTGATTAATATACAGTGATTAACTAGAAATATATGGACTGAAAATCTTCCACACAGAGAAGTTTCTTACACTGTAATGTATGTAAATTCAGACATGTTATTGTGTATCTGTACTGTTAATGTATGTAAATGCAGACATGTTATTCTCTATCAGTACTGTTAATGTATGTAAATGCAAACACGTTAGTCTGTATCAGTGCTGTTAATGTATATAAATGCAGACACGTTAGTCTGTACCAGTGCTGTTAATGTATGTACATGCGTATATGTTATCCTGTATAAGTACTGTTAATGTATGTAAATGCAGACACGTTAGTCTGTATCAGTGCTGTTAATGTATGTAAATGCAGACATGCTAGTCTGTATCAGTACAGGTAATGTATGTAAATGCAGACATGTTAGTCTGTATCACTACTGTTAATAGACGTAAATGCAGACACATTAGTCTGTATCATTGCTGTTAATGTATGTAAATGCAGACATGTTATTTTGTATTAGTACTGTTAATGTATGTAAATGCAGACGTTTTTCTGTATCAGTAATGTTAATGTATGTAAATGCAGACACGTTAGTCTGTATCAGCACTGTTAATGTATGTAAATGCAGACACGTTAGTCTGTATCAGTACTGTTAATGTATGTAAATGCAGACATGTTATCCTGTATCAGTACTGTTAATGGATGTAAATGCAAACATGTTTGTCTGTACCAGTACTGTTAATGCATGTAAATGCAGACATGTTAGTCTGTATCACTACTGTTAATGTATGTAAATGCAGACATGTTAGTCTATCAGTACTGTTAATAGATGTAAATGCCGACACGTTAGTCTGTATCAGTACTGTTAATAGATGTAAATGCAGACATGTTAGTCTGTATCAGTCCTGTTAATGTATGTACATGCAGACACGTTAGTCTGTATCACTGCTGTTAATGCATTTAAATGCAGACACGTTAGTCTGTATCAGTACTGTTAATAGATGTAAATGCAGACATGTTAGTCTATCAGTACTGTTAATAGATGTAAATGCCGACACGTTAGTCTGTATCAGTACTGTTAATAGATGTAAATGCAGACATGTTAGTCTGTATCAGTCCTGTTAATGTATGTACATGCAGACACGTTAGTCTGTATCACTGCTGTTAATGCATTTAAATGCAGACACGTTAGTCTGTATCAGTACTGTTAATGTATGTAAATGCAAACACATTAGTCTGTGTCAGTACTGTTTATATATGCAGATGCAGACATGTTATTCTGTGTCATTACTGTTAATGTATGTACATGCAGACATGTTATTCTGTATCAGTACTGTTAATGTATGTAAATGCAGACACATTAGTCTGTATCAGTACTATTAACGTATGTAAATGCAGACACGTTAGTTTGTATCAGTACTGTTAATGTATATAAATGCAGACATGTTATTCTGTGTCAGTACTGTTAATGTATGTAAATGCAGGCATGTTAGGCAGTATTGTTAATGTATTTAAATGCAGACACGTTAGTCTGTATCAGTGCTGTTAATGTACGTAACTGCAGACATGTTAGTCTATATCAGTGCTGTTAATGTATGTAAATGCAGACACTTTAGTCTGTGTCAGTACTGTTAATGTATGTAAATGCAGACATGTTATTCTGTATCAGTACTGTTAATGTATGTAACTGCAGACACGTTAGTCTGCATCAGTACTGTTAATGTATATATATATATATATATATATATATATATATATATATATGCAGACACATTAGTCTGTATCAGTACTGTTAATGTATGTAAATGCAGACACATTAGTCTGTATCAGTACTGTTAATGGATGTAAATGCAGACACGTTTGTTGGTATCAGTACTGATAATGGATGTAAATGCAGACACATTAGTCGATATCAGTACTGTGAATGGATGTAAATGCAGACGTGTTAGTCTGTATCAGTAATATTAATGTATGTAAATGTAGACATGTTAGTCAGTATCAGTACTGTTATTGGATGTAAATAGAGACACGTTAATCTGTACTGTAGTGTTAATGTATGTAATGCAGACACGTTAGTCTGTATCAGTACTGTTAATGTCTGTAAATGCAGACACATTAGTCTGTATCAGTACTGTTAATGTATGTAAATGCAGACATGTTAGTCTGTATCAGTATTGTTAATGTATATAAATGCAGACATGTTGTATCAGTACTGTTAATGGATGTAAATGCAGACACATTAGTCTGTATCAGTACTGTTAATGTATGTAAATGCAGACATGTCCTTAAATTTTCAGGGTCTATGTTTTAGTTTCCCCTGAAGTGCTTTGCAGTGCTCTGTACAGACTCAAGACATCTTGAGTGACATTTTTCCTGTAAAAAGACTATATAAAGAAACACCTCCAGTACTTAGTAATAATGACCATCCCTCCTGACATGTCTAAGGGTCAGTTTCCTGTGCCTTCTCCTCTTAACCTGGTGAACTTGGGCATTCTGAGGCAGTGTAGCAATTGCCTCATGTACACAGACAACCCTCTCATCTTACCTCCCAACAGTCAGACGTTTGAGAGATGTACTTATATATCCAAATTGGAAGCCATGCACTCTCAAGCCGGGACAGGAATAGCTGGTCAGGAGGAGAAGGTCAACACCTGCACCACACCACATGCAACTCATAGCCCTCTGGAACACCAACCATCACAGTTCACATGTAAAAACACAAACCACACACCCACCTTCAGGGAGGCTCCCAATAGAAATCTACCCAAACAGCAGAGACCTGCAAGGTAGAAACTCACTCAACCACAACAACACAGCGCAGACCACAAAACACATAGCTCTCCTACACAGTGTACCCCTCAACCTAAGCCTCTAAAGCAAAACAACTTGCCCAATACACTAATTATAGGTGACTTGATAGTGAGGCACACTGATGTCCCACTTACTAGTTTGAATAAGGATAAGGTAACAGTCAGCTGTCTTTCAGGTGCCAAAATCCTACACATAGCACATGCACTCAGGTCACTCCACAACAGGTACAAGTATGACTCTGTCACTGTCCATGTGGGTGTAAATGACTTGAGACACACCTCCCTGGACTACATGGAAAGAGACATGGAGGAGCTCTTGGATTATGTGGCCCAGGCAGGTATGAGCCTAGGCCTGAGCAAAATCCTACCATTGCCCAGAATGATACCGCAGTAAATGATTAACTTCAACAATTGGCTAAGTTTCTGGTGTCATTCTAAGGGGATCCAGTATCTGTCTGCTTGGGATGATATGATTGACAGACCTCGATGCTTTGCCAGAGATGACCTGCATCTGTCACCCCTGGGTTTCCAGATACTGGCTAAGGCTCTTGCCACCGCTATAGTGCCTTTTTTAGGTGATGTTCCAAAGACCAAATTACCACCGTAAGAGCTATAAATAAATGCAGTCTGAGGGTGATGCTGCTCAATGCTAGAAGTCTAAATCTCAAGCTGCACTTGCTCAAAGCACTCCTCAAAATGGAGAACATCGACATTTGTGCTGTAACAGAGACCTGGTTTAAAGCAGTACAAAGCACCACTGTGCTACCAGGCTATAACTCATTTCACACCTTTCGGCCCCAGAACATGGACTGAAGCTCCAAAGGCGGTGGTGTCTCCATATTCATAAAGTATATGCACACCTCCAGACTAGTAGCCTAGCATAACGCATCTGAGATACTTCAGGTACAACTAACATTGGGTAAGACGGAAATTCAGGTCATAGCCTACTGTATGTCCCCAACCATGTCCCAAGACTCTCACTCCACATTCCTAAGCACCCTGGAAACTATTAGGGTCAAACCCAACACTTTCATACTAGGTGACTTCAACTACCCCAATACATTGGCCCAACACTTCCTGAAATTCATCAATTCCAATGTCTTGAACGAGCTCATTCTTACACCCACTAGAGGAAGCAACATCCTTGACCTGGTTATTACTAAAATAGGCAACCATTGCTCTATACCAATAGTCAATTCCTCCCTGGTTATATCTGACCACAAACTAATCACCATGGAAATCCACATCTTACCCACACACACCCGCAAAGGTAACCACCATGAAAAATTTCTCCAAAGCTGACTCTGGGCTCCTAAAAACAGAAGTGGCTAAATTCATGGCACTCATGTCAATGGAAAGTAGATGCATGACTGCTGAATCATACACCAATGCACTGTATGAACACATACATAAATGCATGGAACTAGCCATACCCAACAGAACTAAGATGCTCTCCTCCAAAAAAGGAAGCCAAACTGGTGGTCCCCTGCCATTAATAAACGCTACAATAGAAGGAATAAACTGTTGCAGAAAAATGCGAAGTCCCAAGACTTGAAAAACTCCTTTATTAGTCTCAACAAAAAGTTGAGATCCCTCATCAAAACCTCTAAAGCCAGCTATGAAGGCAGAATTGTGGCAGACACTAAAAACAACCACAAAGCCTTCTATAGTTATATCAAGAATCTCCATGGCAATACCCAGTTTTTCTCTGAGTTACTGCACAATGGTACCACCTGTACTGAGCCAACAGATATTGCCAACATACTGGCCGAGAGATTCACTGCCAGCTTTACCTTTCTCATTCCGCCCTAAAGGACCAATCACAATACCGGAGGAATGCCAGGCACCCAGCACAGGTTAAAGCTGCATTGCCCAAGGCTAAGAATACAGCTTCCATGGGACCCAACAATATCCCTGGATGTGTTCTACATGAACTACAAAGTGAACTGGGACCACATCTGTGTTCCCTGTTCAATCACAGGCTCACCTCAGGTTTTGTCCCTACCGAATGGCACACTGCTATAGTCATCTCTCGCCATAAAGGAGGAGCGACTACAGAACCTGCAAATTATTGCCCCATTAGCCTGATGGGTCTGATATGCAAGGCTATAGAGTGCATCATCATGGACATAATTAACAAGGATCTAGGGAATCTTCAAATTCTAGATCCCACTCAATTTGGTTTTGTGAAATATAGATCATAGATCAATCTGGTTGACTTCTTTGAGACAGTCATCAGAGCTGTGAATGAGGGCAAGGCTGTTCATACAGCCTACCTTGATCTGGCCAAGGCCTTTGATACCATTCCCACTCAGGAATTACTGATAAACTCAACAAACTAGGCATCATCCCCTATATCACTAGGTGGGTTGAAAATCGGCTCACAGATAGAACTCACAGTGTGAAAGTAATGGACTTCAAGTCAAACTGCTGACCAGTCACGAGTGAAGTCCTACAGGGATCGGTCCTGGGTCCTCTCCTGTTTAGCATCTGCTTCTCAGAAGTCCAGGCCAACATGGAGGGACTCTGGCTGACCAAGTTCACAGATGACTGCAAGCTGGGAGCCCATTATTAACTCCCCAAGTGATGTAGACATCCTACAGAAAGGCCTCACCGAGACCAATGACTGGTGTCGAAACCATGGTCTTAAGCTTAATGCCAAAAAATGCTTCCTCATCCCCTTTGGGAAAAACTCAGTTCCCACTAATTACCACATCGATGGGAGCCCACTGAACACGGAAGGGTGTTATAAGACATCTGGGGACACAGGTTGACAGCAACCTCTCCTTTGACCACCAATTTGCCACTGTGGTCAGAAAGACCTTCTATGTGGCACATCTCATTACCAAGGGTTTTGCATCCAGGAAGAAAGAGGTTATCGTCTCTCTCTACTCTTCCCTCATTAGGCCAGTCATCAAGTATAATGCCCATTTGGCATGTACCTCACTAGACACATGCAACAGCTGGAAAGGCCACAAAAGTACCTCATGAAGAGGATGCTATGCCTTAAACACATGTCGTACATGGACATACTCTAAAACTCCAGCTATTCTTTGTCTCATATCGTCTACTAAGAGGCAATCTCTGCTTGACTTACAGAGCTGCCATGTCTGACCCAGCTCTGTTAGAAATGCTGCATCTATAGAAATCCCAATCCCTCCACACCATACACTTATCTGAGGAAGTCCAACAATTCAGATGGACGGAAAGCGCTTTACAATAAAGAAGTGTGTTGCAGAGTTCGAATAGCTTGGTGGATTTTTATTCTATCATTACCACAATCAACAGAACATGCTGGAGGGACAGGTTCATAACCCAGAGACTGCCCATGCTCTGGAATAGACTTCCCATACATGTCAAGCAGAACACTTCACTGGTCCTCTTCAAGAGAAATCTTGAGTGGATGGGAAATAGAAAGTTCACCCCGGGGATCACTCCAGTGGCTCTGCTTGATAGAGGGACTGGAAACCAACGTTGGGCGGCACAATGCCAGGGCACTTCTATGGGCTAGGCTTGTAAAGGCTCCAGGGCCATTAGCCTAGTACACACCTATGAACCTGTGAACCTGTGTTAGTCTGTATTAGTACTACTAATATATGTAAATGCAGACACATTACTCTGTATTTGTAGTGATGTCACAATGTGGTCACCTATGCATAGAACATTGTAAGTATATCCCCTTTCTGGCAAAAAAAAAGAAGTTGTGTTTTTTTTATTGTTTGATATAAAGAAAAATTGTATGACATACTGGCTGTGAATGACGTAGTATATAAAATGTGGTTTCTGTGATGATGGACATAACTATGATTTTTCTCAGTGTCATTGTAAGAATGAGAAATACTTGTAAAAACAAGTACCATCTATTTTCATCTCCTCTCAAACTCGCATCACCATACTAGAAGCCAGCCAATGTTCAAAGAAATCAGCAAAATAATGTTTTCAGTGAGGTACTGCTGATGGGTTTTACAGATTAATAGAGTTTTATTCCTTAAATTTTCTGCTGGTGCTTCAGGAGAGATTTCATAGTTACCACATTATCCTTTTTCATGCTGGATACTTTCTTTCCATTAGGCTAGATGTGGAATGTGTATGCCATACCTATTTTAAAAGCAATAAACTTATTTCTGTTTGTCTAGTTTTTGAGAACTGGATCCTGTATGTGTACTGGAAATACTTCAAAGAGTAAAATTGCAAAATTACTGTGAGAGCAAATAATGTAGATATGTGTTCTGGGTTTTCATTATTGACCTGTATTTGTTTTCAGTCACCTAGCTGTATCACCAAGGACTTAATGTCAACTGAAATCAAAGAGCACTTTAACATTTTTAGGCAATGTGCAAGTGAGACAGGAAAACAAGCAATTTCCCCATTAACACCCTTTAAAAGCACAGCAATTTGTATATGAAAGAGTCTCATTCAGGAGACTTGGAGAATTAAGACTGCAGGGTATAGCAAGAGAATAAAATGCTGAAAATGTAAATGTGAAATGAATGTTCTCTGTTTCTCTGTCCACAAGAGAGGGCATGGCAGGGTTGGATGGAGGAGGCTGGACAGTGTACTTAATGTCATAATTTAGGCAAAGCGTAGTAAGGGAAAACATGTATTTGTTTGCTAGAACTAAGAGCAGAGTTCTTCATTAAACTTTACTTTTTCCTGCTCTAAAGCAGACAGCTTCTGCTGATGTCGTCTGATGATGCATCGTGTTGTCACAATGGTGCCGAACATCACTCAGTTCAGCCTCTGATGTAATACAATAAACCTCAGAATGTCACCAGTGGTTTTAGCACACAAGAGTAAGGTTATAGGGTTATGAGCTCCCAATAAGCTTTACCTTGTGATTTGATTCATTCAGCCTGCATTTGTCTACTGCATGACTCTGACCGAGTCACTTGTCCAAAACCCAGTGTGGCCTATCAGTGAAAAGAGGCTTGTGTGGTGGCGTTACTCATCTAACATATTAAAAGAGGATAGCTTGGCAGTTTATTAGCACTCCCAGATCTCTACTTTGTGTGATACCATCACATCGGGTTTTATGTTTAATCATGGAAATGTGGTTTTGTCATAATCTAGTCTTCATGTGAGCTGCTAATGAGCTTATCCTGTACTGCTACTGGGTTTGATTCTCACAATCTTCATTTGCCTTGATGCATGACAGTGAGAAAGTCAGTTAACCAGAAAGTTCACCTGGGTTATCACTGAAAAAAAAGCCACTTATACCAAATGGGTTTACCTGGTTACTGAATAAGATAATAATAAACAGACAGAATAGGACAATTTTGATGATATTTTCAGTGAGTGGGGAAGTGGTGATTTGTCCTGAATCCAAACAGACACATGCACAATTTTGCTGGGACTTACAGATGTGTGCAGTGTACCAGTGCGGTACCAAATCTTGGGGGTTGGCGTTACTGTGTGACACAACAAAATGCTAATTATGTAAGTCATAAAGTTGGGATAGCAGCAGAACACTGACTGTAAAACCAAATAACGGGCAGCATTATCAGTTAGTACAGAGCTACAGTGGATATTGGCTGGACAGCGCTATCATAGCATGTATGGGGAATGTACATGACACCATAAATAAACCATCCTTCAGAACATAAGTCAGTGTGTGTGGGGGGGGGCAGCAAACAATGTCACAGGTGCACAACACAGGGGCACATGTAGAGCAGCATATCACAATACAGCACTGTACAGAAACTAAAACGTGGAGGTGCACACCAGACTGCCCAACAAATAAATAAGAAGGACAATGAGTACATTTGAAAATACAAAAGGAAGTACAGGAAGCAGAGACAAAATACAAGAGTGAACATACAAAAGGTGGGATATTGATGAGCAGATACATGTAGAGTCTACACAGCTGCTGCTACTGATGGTCTTGAAAAATGAGCAAGCACTGGACAATGTCACAAAAGGAAGACGTGACACCATAATGGGGTAGGGGGGCTGCTGGCATGGTTGGCAGCCAGAGTGGCCTGGAGCTAATGACTCCATGATTCACATATTAAGGTGACTGATGACGTGCTGGTTGTACCTCTGCTAGCCAAATGACCAGGGCCTGCATGCAGAGCACCTCATTAAGCCACTGCACCCCCCCCAACATTTTTGATGCTGATGTCCGGAGGCTGGTGCACCTCATCAGCTACCAGCCTCTACAGCTTCTGTTGAGTCACCACAGGTAAAGCATCTTGTCTGTCTTCAGAAGAGAAGTCCTCACCCTGCTCTGAAGAGGCTGAAATGCTGGCACCTCCAACCCCCCCCCCCATATCAGCTCTAGTAGGAACCTTTGTCCCTCCCCACTGAGTGGCAGACACAGAGGGCCTCAGTGGCTCAGCAACAGAGAGAAACATCAGAGGAAGATGCTGAAACACACATATTATATGAACAACAGTGCAAGTGCACACAGAATTACTAAACAATGCATACATGCCCTGCTACCTGGAGAAGCACTCCCGTCTTCTGTGACAACTAACCATATTCATCCAGTTCTCCTTACCATTTGTAAAACAAAGTAATTGTCATTCAGCATAGGAAAACAACACACAACATGGTGGAATATAACGGGCATAAAAAAACAAAAAAAAAAAACAATTTACATACTGTACATCTCTGCCTACACATCCAGAACCTTTGCTTCCTACTGGCAAAGGAAGTCAGGTTGATGCTATCTGGTCATCTTAGCAATACTTGCACTGTTCACCTGTATAGGTGATGTCTGTGTCATGAAACAGAACCCATGCCAGGTCAAATCAAGCATCAAGCTTCTTAAAAGGTCCATCATACCCCCATTGGCATGTGCTCCTTATAGTCCCTCTGCAAGAAGAACAGGAAAATTCTCCTCTTCCTGACATAAAGTACAGGAGCCCTGTGGTCATCACTTAGAGAAGGAACCATGGCTACTCGTTAGGTGTGCTTGAGGAGCAATATGGTAGACCCACACAGATTGGTGCATGTTACTGAATCACATGCTGTGCAATGTAGTGCAGCCCCTGTAGCTTAGCTGTACACATGCTCAATGGGTTGATGGACAGACATCACGTCTCATGCTAAACAGACAACTAATGACTCAAAGCACAAGGTATGGATAGTGCAGTGCATAGACTAAATGTTTCACAGATAAACGCATTATTTGACCTCTTTAACATTCCTGCTTCTGTAAATGAATAATGCTTGATGTGTACAAACCTAAACTGCACCTTTAAAATTCCTTGGCATATTGACATATCAGCAATATTTTGTTACATATGCGTTGACTGTTTAGCCTTAAAATGGCTTTTTGCCTGATACCCTTGTAACCATCTATGTTACGTTGAAGTGGCCCTTCTTAGAAAGAAATAAAGCACTGAAACCACGTTGTGCAAGACTGCTCCGACACAAGACGTGGAAGTTACTGTAATGAAAGTGCAAGACCGGGAGCACTATAGAGAGAAATAAGGAGACCTGGGGTGATAATGTACCTGTTGCATAACCGCAATGTCTGTTTGCCTGCCAGATAGATGGGAACCCAGTGCTTGACTAATTTGACACATATGCAAGGGTAGACCGTACAGGCATAATCCACCCAACTGTGGAGAACATGCGTGCATACATACACACGCATAGTATCACAGCATGCACTCATGGAAAGCAAGTAGGTGCTAAGACAACCTGATGACCACATGTGTCATATGCAGGACCACTGCATAGCTACATGGAACAGTTGGTGTGCTTGTGAGGGATGCAGTGGTCACAGGTATTGCATGAAATACCCTGGGATATATGAGGAGATTGACATGGCCCTGTGGTAGAATTATAGTATCGTTAACAGGGACCAAATCTGCTAACTGTAGTTGATACTCAAATAGATGCAGTGGGAGGAGGTGGAGGACTGTGTCCCCTGCATTATTTATTTATATACTCACTTATTTACTGGGTAAGTGGACTTATCTATTGACCTTTTTCAGCCACAACCAGAGGTCAAAGAGCAGAAAATACATCACTGTCTTTCAATCAACAATAGTATATACAAAATGAGTACATAAAATTCAGAATATAATGGTAAGAATGGATGCAGATAGGGTAACATTAAAAGATCTAATCAGAGTGTATTAAGAAAAAAATATATATATGCAAAATGCAAGCTAAGATATGCATAAATACAGTGCAATCATACATATAATGCATAAACTTCTATAGGCATGTGAAATATTTGCATATAGGAAGCCATATTAAGAGGCTGAGAAAATGTTATTAAATGCATTCTATTATTCATGATATAGGGTGACAAGTTACCTAACCATTGTCATGGTAGCAGTTGCAGGTAGATATATCATGTAGCTGATCCCAAACATCCACTAAAGTGCATATTTTGTCTGTTGGTGAACAAGATTATTTTACTTGATCAACTTTTTAAAAAGTCAAAATTCACATGGTCGAGATCACATGATTGATATTTTAAAAACAGTGGTGATTGGGGAATGTGAGATTTTCCCCACTGTTGTGAAGTCTTGGAGTTAGTATATATAATTAGCAAAACCTCCCACATGGGGGTGCAGGGGTGGACTTGCCTCCCTACACAAATTCTGTCTGTGCTATGTTCTGGATATTCTCCATTTAAAATGTCAGTCACATGGTCTTAACCATGTGAATTTCTACATTTTAAGAAGTCAGTCAAGTAAAATAGATCTGTAGGTGTACAGATATAGGCATGGTGACTTACGGCTGCAACGCCTGGAGAAGTTTGCAAGCCAAGAATATGATGTGTTACTGCTGGTTATCTACATGAAACGCCTGTGCCTACTGTGCAAAGGCAGTGCTGACCAGCATGTGAGTGACCACATTTGACAGGGAAATATCTGAGATGTGAGTACTGTGAAAAGCCATAATAGGACCTTAAAACAAGTATGGAGAAAGGTAATAGGTTTGCCCTGTCAGGATATTATGGTGGACAGTACCATCCTCGTGAGTGGGCCACCAGCACTGTAGTGGTTTAGGGAAGTTGAGGAGTTTTGGTGTCATTAACTGGCAAGGAGTACTGGCCCTCATATGAAGTGGCAGGTTGGACATGGGTGCAGGTCTGGCACCAACACACAAGGTTCATATTGACCATACTGTTACAACATCACACATACATACTGCAGTATACCTTGTGATTTCTGACAAAACAAAAAAGTAGTCACTGGAGTCAGCTTTATTGCTTAAAATTCATATTTATTGGCAGATATATGATGTTCAGAAAATAAATGCAGTTCTTATCAAACAAGTTGGTCTCATATAAATAAATTCAACTTTGAGGCAGGCTTTTTCACAATACAGCAAAGTTTTGCTCTTAAGTGCAGTGCTCCTTTCAAAACTGGCCTGTGACAGAATAACTGGAAATTAGACCCTTAAAAGGGTGCAGCAAAATGGGCAGCTGCCTCCGGCATCAAGTTGTAAGGTGGGCAAAAACTGTAGTTGATATATATATATATATATATATATACATATATATATATATATTTATATAAATATGTATGGGTGTTTATATCGTTATTTAAATATATGGGTCTACTTCATAAGATCGACAGACCATTTGATTGACACTCATTTGGTCGACAACCAGTATTCAAGGCAAAAACATGGGAATTACCCCCCTCTCAAATGTTGTGCGACTGTAAAGTTGATATATATAGTTTGGGGGTGTGGGAGGCACAGCCCCCCACCTAATTTCATTTAAAATGTGTAGTTTTTGTTGTATTTTCATGTTTTAAATGGAAATAGGTGGGGGGGCTTTGCCCCCCACACCCCCTAACTATATATATATATATATATATATATATATCAACTCCAGGGTCGCACAACATACATACTCATTTATATATATATATATATATATATATATATATATATATATATATATATATATATGTGTGTGTGTGTGTGTGTGTATATATATATATATGTATATATATTAGAGATATAAATTTATATAAATGAATGTATTATATACATTTATATATCATATGTTATGCAAAATAACTTGCACAACAAGAAATAAAACGTCCTCACTATTTTTTACAGTGCCCAGCTGCTCCCTGTCCCCTGTCTACATAATAAAAACCATAACTGCCAATGGTTCTGCCCTAATTCAGCAGACTGCTTTATGACTGGGGCTGTTGGTGCAGTGGGTGGGTGCTTGATCCTTCAGCAGGCTGCTTTATGACTGGGGCTCTTGGTGCAGTGGGTGGGGTGCTTGATCCTTCAGCAGGCTGCTTTATGACTGGGGCTCTTGGTGCAGTGGGTGGGGTGCTTGATCCTTCAGCAGGCTGCTTTATGACTGGGGCTGTTGGTGCAGTGGGTGGGGTGCTTGATCCTTCAGCAGGCTGCTTTATGACTGGAGCTCTTGGTGCAGTGGGTGGGGTGCTTGATCCTTCAGCAGGCTGCTTTATGACTGGGGCTCTTGGTGCAGTGGGTGGGGTGCTTGATCCTTCAGCAGGCTGCTTTATGACTGGGGCTCTTGGTGCAGTGAGTGCAGTGCTTGATCCTTCAGCAGGCTGCTTTATGACTGGGGCTCTTGGTGCAGTGGGTGGGGTGCTTGATCCTTCAGCAGGCTGCTTTATGACTGGGGCTGTTGGTGCAGTGGTTAAGGAGCTTGAGCCTTCAGTCAGTCTGCTTTATGACTGGAGCTGTTGGTGCACCAGGTGGGCTGCTTCCTCCTTCAGTAGGCTGCTTTATGAGTGGAGCTGTTGGAGCAGTGGGTGAGGTGCTTGATCCTTCAGCAGGATGCTTTATGACTAGGATTGTTGGTGCAGTGGGTGAGGTGCTTGAATCTTCCACAGGCTGCTTTGTG